>NW_027365640.1:0-101001 GCF_046119375.1 Phyllobates terribilis | reverse complement strand
TGGCAAAAATCAATGAATATTGTAAATGCACAGAACAGTAATATCTCCACATTGCAAGGTGCAATTCTGAAATTTTTAGCTTTTTCCTGTTAATCCTAGCATGATAAAGAAGATTCAAAGAGAGTGAGATGCCAGCTCCTTTCATCAATCAGTAGCTTCAAACATTTCTGGTATATGAAAAACATGTTTTTCAATGGCAAAAATCAATGAATATTGTAAATGCACAAACAGTAATATCTCCGCATTGCAAGGTGCAATTCTGAAATTTTTTGCTTTTTCCTGCTAATCCTAGCATGATAAAGAAGATTCAAAGAGAGTGAGATGCCAGCTCCTTTCATTCAGTCAGTAGCTTCAAACATTTCTGGTATATGAAAAACATGTTTTTCAATGGCAAAAATCAATGAATATTGTAAATGCACAAACAGTAATATCTCCACATTGCACGGTGCAATTCTGAAATTTTTAGCTTTTTCCTACTAATCCTAGCATGATAAAGAAGATTCAAAGAGAGTGAGATGCCAGCTCCTTTCATTCAGTCAGTAGCTTCAAACATTTCTGGTATATGAAAAACATGTTTTTCAATGGCAAAAATCAATGAATATTGTAAATGCACAAACAGTAATATCTCCACATTGCAAGGTGCAATTCTGAAATTTTTTGCTTTTTCCTGCTAATCCTAGCATGATAAAGAAGATTCAAAGAGAGTGAGATGCCAGCTCCTTTCATTCAGTCAGTAGCTTCAAACATTTCTGGTATATGAAAAACATGTTTTTCAATGGCAAAAATCAATGAATATTGTAAATGCACAAACAGTAATATCTCCACATTGCACGGTGCAATTCTGAAATTTTTAGCTTTTTCCTGTTAATCCTAGCATGATAAAGAAGATTCAAAGAGAGTGAGATGCCAGCTCCTTTCATTCAGTCAGTAGCTTCAAACATTTCTGGTATATGAAAAACGTTTTTCAATGGCAAAAATCAATGAATATTGTAAATGCACAAACAGTAATATCTCCACATTGCAAGGTGCAATTCTGAAATTTTTTGCTTTTTCCTGTTAATCCTAGCATGATAAAGAAGATTCAAAGAGAGTGAGATGCCAGCTCCTTTCATTCAGTCAGTAGCTTCAAACATTTCTGGTATATGAAAAACATGTTTTTCAATGGCAAAAATCAATGAATATTGTAAATGCACAAACAGTAATATCTCCACATTGCAAGGTGCAATTCTGAAATTTTTAGCTTTTTCCTGTTAATCCTAGCATGATAAAGAAGATTCAAAGAGAGTGAGATGCCAGCTCCTTTCATTCAGTCAGTAGCTTCAAACATTTCTGGTATATGAAAAACATGTTTTTCAATGGCAAAAATCAATGAATATTGTAAATGCACAAACAGTAATATCTCCACATTGCACGGTGCAATTCTGAAATTTTTAGCTTTTTCCTACTAATCCTAGCATGATAAAGAAGATTCAAAGAGAGTGAGATGCCAGCTCCTTTCATTCAGTCAGTAGCTTCAAACATTTCTGGTATATGAAAAACATGTTTTTCAATGGCAAAAATCAATGAATATTGTAAATGCACAAACAGTAATATCTCCACATTGCAAGGTGCAATTCTGAAATTTTTGCTTTTTCCTGCTAATCCTAGCATGATAAAGAAGATTCAAAGAGAGTGAGATGCCAGCTCCTTTCATTCAGTCAGTAGCTTCAAACATTTCTGGTATATGAAAAACATGTTTTTCAATGGCAAAAATCAATGAATATTGTAAATGCACAAACAGTAATATCTCCACATTGCACGGTGCAATTCTGAAATTTTTAGCTTTTTCCTGTTAATCCTAGCATGATAAAGAAGATTCAAAGAGAGTGAGATGCCAGCTCCTTTCATTCAGTCAGTAGCTTCAAACATTTCTGGTATATGAAAAACATGTTTTTCAATGGCAAAAATCAATGAATATTGTAAATGCACAAACAGTAATATCTCCACATTGCACGGTGCAATTCTGAAATTTTTAGCTTTTTCCTGTTAATCCTAGCATGATAAAGAAGATTCAAAGAGAGTGAGATGCCAGCTCCTTTCATTCAGTCAGTAGCTTCAAACATTTCTGGTATATGAAAAACATGTTTTTCAATGGCAAAAATCAATGAATATTGTAAATGCACAAACAGTAATATCTCCACATTGCAAGGTGCAATTCTGAAATTTTTTGCTTTTTCCTGTTATTCCTAGCATGATAAAGAAGATTCAAAGAGAGTGAGATGCCAGCTCCTTTCATTCAGTCAGTAGCTTCAAACATTTCTGGTATATGAAAAACAGTTTTTCAATGGCAAAAATCAATGAATATTGTAAATGCACAAACAGTAATATCTCCACATTGCACGGTGCAATTCTGAAATTTTTAGCTTTTTCCTGTTAATCCTAGCATGATAAAGAAGATTCAAAGAGAGTGAGATGCCAGCTCCTTTCATTCAGTCAGTAGCTTCAAACATTTCTGGTATATGAAAAACATGTTTTTCAATGGCAAAAATCAATGAATATTGTAAATGCACAAACAGTAATATCTCCACATTGCACGGTGCAATTCTGAAATTTTTTGCTTTTTCCTGTTAATCCTAGCATGATAAAGAAGATTCAAAGAGAGTGAGATGCCAGCTCCTTTCATTCAGTCAGTAGCTTCAAACATTTCTGGTATATGAAAAACATGTTTTTCAATGGCAAAAATCAATGAATATTGTAAATGCACAAACAGTAATATCTCCACATTGCAAGGTGCAATTCTGAAATTTTTAGCTTTTTCCTGTTAATCCTAGCATGATAAAGAAGATTCAAAGAGAGTGAGATGCCAGCTCCTTTCATTCAATCAGTAGCTTCAAACATTTCTGGTATATGAAAAACATGTTTTTCAATGGCAAAAATCAATGAATATTGTAAATGCACAAACAGTAATATCTCCGCATTGCAAGGTGCAATTCTGAAATTTTTTGCTTTTTCCTGCTAATCCTAGCATGATAAAGAAGATTCAAAGAGAGTGAGATGCCAGCTCCTTTCATTCAGTCAGTAGCTTCAAACATTTCTGGTATATGAAAAACATGTTTTTCAATGGCAAAAATCAATGAATATTGTAAATGCACAAACAGTAATATCTCCACATTGCACGGTGCAATTCTGAAATTTTTAGCTTTTTCCTACTAATCCTAGCATGATAAAGAAGATTCAAAGAGAGTGAGATGCCAGCTCCTTTCATTCAGTCAGTAGCTTCAAACATTTCTGGTATATGAAAAACATGTTTTTCAATGGCAAAAATCAATGAATATTGTAAATGCACAAACAGTAATATCTCCACATTGCAAGGTGCAATTCTGAAATTTTTTGCTTTTTCCTGCTAATCCTAGCATGATAAAGAAGATTCAAAGAGAGTGAGATGCCAGCTCCTTTCATTCAGTCAGTAGCTTCAAACATTTCTGGTATATGAAAAACATGTTTTTCAATGGCAAAAATCAATGAATATTGTAAATGCACAAACAGTAATATCTCCACATTGCACGGTGCAATTCTGAAATTTTTAGCTTTTTCCTGTTAATCCTAGCATGATAAAGAAGATTCAAAGAGAGTGAGATGCCAGCTCCTTTCATTCAGTCAGTAGCTTCAAACATTTCTGGTATATGAAAAACATGTTTTTCAATGGCAAAAATCAATGAATATTGTAAATGCACAAACAGTAATATCTCCACATTGCAAGGTGCAATTCTGAAATTTTTTGCTTTTTCCTGTTATTCCTAGCATGATAAAGAAGATTCAAAGAGAGTGAGATGCCAGCTCCTTTCATTCAGTCAGTAGCTTCAAACATTTCTGGTATATGAAAAACGTTTTTCAATGGCAAAAATCAATGAATATTGTAAATGCACAAACAGTAATATCTCCACATTGCAAGGTGCAATTCTGAAATTTTTTGCTTTTTCCTGTTAATCCTAGCATGATAAAGAAGATTCAAAGAGAGTGAGATGCCAGCTCCTTTCATTCAGTCAGTAGCTTCAAACATTTCTGGTATATGAAAAACATGTTTTTCAATGGCAAAAATCAATGAATATTGTAAATGCACAAACAGTAATATCTCCACATTGCACGGTGCAATTCTGAAATTTTTAGCTTTTTCCTGTTAATCCTAGCATGATAAAGAAGATTCAAAGAGAGTGAGATGCCAGCTCCTTTCATTCAGTCAGTAGCTTCAAACATTTCTGGTATATGAAAAACATGTTTTTCAATGGCAAAATCAATGAATATTGTAAATGCACAAACAGTAATATCTCCACATTGCAAGGTGCAATTCTGAAATTTTTAGCTTTTTCCTGTTAATCCTAGCATGATAAAGAAGATTCAAAGAGAGTGAGATGCCAGCTCCTTTCATTCAATCAGTAGCTTCAAACATTTCTGGTATATGAAAAACATGTTTTTCAATGGCAAAAATCAATGAATATTGTAAATGCACAAACAGTAATATCTCCGCATTGCAAGGTGCAATTCTGAAATTTTTTGCTTTTTCCTGCTAATCCTAGCATGATAAAGAAGATTCAAAGAGAGTGAGATGCCAGCTCCTTTCATTCAGTCAGTAGCTTCAAACATTTCTGGTATATGAAAAACATGTTTTTCAATGGCAAAAATCAATGAATATTGTAAATGCACAAACAGTAATATCTCCACATTGCACGGTGCAATTCTGAAATTTTTAGCTTTTTCCTGTTAATCCTAGCATGATAAAGAAGATTCAAAGAGAGTGAGATGCCAGCTCCTTTCATTCAGTCAGTAGCTTCAAACATTTCTGGTATATGAAAAACGTTTTTCAATGGCAAAAATCAATGAATATTGTAAATGCACAAACAGTAATATCTCCACATTGCAAGGTGCAATTCTGAAATTTTTTGCTTTTTCCTGTTAATCCTAGCATGATAAAGAAGATTCAAAGAGAGTGAGATGCCAGCTCCTTTCATTCAGTCAGTAGCTTCAAACATTTCTGGTATATGAAAAACATGTTTTTCAATGGCAAAAATCAATGAATATTGTAAATGCACAAACAGTAATATCTCCACATTGCAAGGTGCAATTCTGAAATTTTTAGCTTTTTCCTGTTAATCCTAGCATGATAAAGAAGATTCAAAGAGAGTGAGATGCCAGCTCCTTTCATTCAGTCAGTAGCTTCAAACATTTCTGGTATATGAAAAACATGTTTTTCAATGGCAAAAATCAATGAATATTGTAAATGCACAAACAGTAATATCTCCACATTGCACGGTGCAATTCTGAAATTTTTAGCTTTTTCCTACTAATCCTAGCATGATAAAGAAGATTCAAAGAGAGTGAGATGCCAGCTCCTTTCATTCAGTCAGTAGCTTCAAACATTTCTGGTATATGAAAAACATGTTTTTCAATGGCAAAAATCAATGAATATTGTAAATGCACAAACAGTAATATCTCCACATTGCAAGGTGCAATTCTGAAATTTTTTGCTTTTTCCTGCTAATCCTAGCATGATAAAGAAGATTCAAAGAGAGTGAGATGCCAGCTCCTTTCATTCAGTCAGTAGCTTCAAACATTTCTGGTATATGAAAAACATGTTTTTCAATGGCAAAAATCAATGAATATTGTAAATGCACAAACAGTAATATCTCCACATTGCACGGTGCAATTCTGAAATTTTTAGCTTTTTCCTGTTAATCCTAGCATGATAAAGAAGATTCAAAGAGAGTGAGATGCCAGCTCCTTTCATTCAGTCAGTAGCTTCAAACATTTCTGGTATATGAAAAACATGTTTTTCAATGGCAAAAATCAATGAATATTGTAAATGCACAAACAGTAATATCTCCACATTGCACGGTGCAATTCTGAAATTTTTAGCTTTTTCCTGTTAATCCTAGCATGATAAAGAAGATTCAAAGAGAGTGAGATGCCAGCTCCTTTCATTCAGTCAGTAGCTTCAAACATTTCTGGTATATGAAAAACATGTTTTTCAATGGCAAAAATCAATGAATATTGTAAATGCACAAACAGTAATATCTCCACATTGCAAGGTGCAATTCTGAAATTTTTTGCTTTTTCCTGTTATTCCTAGCATGATAAAGAAGATTCAAAGAGAGTGAGATGCCAGCTCCTTTCATTCAGTCAGTAGCTTCAAACATTTCTGGTATATGAAAAACGTTTTTCAATGGCAAAAATCAATGAATATTGTAAATGCACAAACAGTAATATCTCCACATTGCAAGGTGCAATTCTGAAATTTTTTGCTTTTTCCTGTTAATCCTAGCATGATAAAGAAGATTCAAAGAGAGTGAGATGCCAGCTCCTTTCATTCAGTCAGTAGCTTCAAACATTTCTGGTATATGAAAAACATGTTTTTCAATGGCAAAAATCAATGAATATTGTAAATGCACAAACAGTAATATCTCCGCATTGCAAGGTGCAATTCTGAAATTTTTTGCTTTTTCCTGCTAATCCTAGCATGATAAAGAAGATTCAAAGAGAGTGAGATGCCAGCTCCTTTCATTCAGTCAGTAGCTTCAAACATTTCTGGTATATGAAAAACATGTTTTTCAATGGCAAAAATCAATGAATATTGTAAATGCACAAACAGTAATATCTCCACATTGCACGGTGCAATTCTGAAATTTTTAGCTTTTTCCTGTTAATCCTAGCATGATAAAGAAGATTCAAAGAGAGTGAGATGCCAGCTCCTTTCATTCAGTCAGTAGCTTCAAACATTTCTGGTATATGAAAAACGTTTTTCAATGGCAAAAATCAATGAATATTGTAAATGCACAAACAGTAATATCTCCACATTGCAAGGTGCAATTCTGAAATTTTTTGCTTTTTCCTGTTAATCCTAGCATGATAAAGAAGATTCAAAGAGAGTGAGATGCCAGCTCCTTTCATTCAGTCAGTAGCTTCAAACATTTCTGGTATATGAAAAACATGTTTTTCAATGGCAAAAATCAATGAATATTGTAAATGCACAAACAGTAATATCTCCACATTGCAAGGTGCAATTCTGAAATTTTTAGCTTTTTCCTGTTAATCCTAGCATGATAAAGAAGATTCAAAGAGAGTGAGATGCCAGCTCCTTTCATTCAGTCAGTAGCTTCAAACATTTCTGGTATATGAAAAACATGTTTTTCAATGGCAAAAATCAATGAATATTGTAAATGCACAAACAGTAATATCTCCACATTGCACGGTGCAATTCTGAAATTTTTAGCTTTTTCCTACTAATCCTAGCATGATAAAGAAGATTCAAAGAGAGTGAGATGCCAGCTCCTTTCATTCAGTCAGTAGCTTCAAACATTTCTGGTATATGAAAAACATGTTTTTCAATGGCAAAAATCAATGAATATTGTAAATGCACAAACAGTAATATCTCCACATTGCAAGGTGCAATTCTGAAATTTTTTGCTTTTTCCTGCTAATCCTAGCATGATAAAGAAGATTCAAAGAGAGTGAGATGCCAGCTCCTTTCATTCAGTCAGTAGCTTCAAACATTTCTGGTATATGAAAAACATGTTTTTCAATGGCAAAAATCAATGAATATTGTAAATGCACAAACAGTAATATCTCCACATTGCACGGTGCAATTCTGAAATTTTTAGCTTTTTCCTGTTAATCCTAGCATGATAAAGAAGATTCAAAGAGAGTGAGATGCCAGCTCCTTTCATTCAGTCAGTAGCTTCAAACATTTCTGGTATATGAAAAACATGTTTTTCAATGGCAAAAATCAATGAATATTGTAAATGCACAAACAGTAATATCTCCACATTGCACGGTGCAATTCTGAAATTTTTAGCTTTTTCCTGTTAATCCTAGCATGATAAAGAAGATTCAAAGAGAGTGAGATGCCAGCTCCTTTCATTCAGTCAGTAGCTTCAAACATTTCTGGTATATGAAAAACATGTTTTTCAATGGCAAAAATCAATGAATATTGTAAATGCACAAACAGTAATATCTCCACATTGCAAGGTGCAATTCTGAAATTTTTTGCTTTTTCCTGTTATTCCTAGCATGATAAAGAAGATTCAAAGAGAGTGAGATGCCAGCTCCTTTCATTCAGTCAGTAGCTTCAAACATTTCTGGTATATGAAAAACGTTTTTCAATGGCAAAAATCAATGAATATTGTAAATGCACAAACAGTAATATCTCCACATTGCAAGGTGCAATTCTGAAATTTTTTGCTTTTTCCTGTTAATCCTAGCATGATAAAGAAGATTCAAAGAGAGTGAGATGCCAGCTCCTTTCATTCAGTCAGTAGCTTCAAACATTTCTGGTATATGAAAAACATGTTTTTCAATGGCAAAAATCAATGAATATTGTAAATGCACAAACAGTAATATCTCCACATTGCACGGTGCAATTCTGAAATTTTTAGCTTTTTCCTGTTAATCCTAGCATGATAAAGAAGATTCAAAGAGAGTGAGATGCCAGCTCCTTTCATTCAGTCAGTAGCTTCAAACATTTCTGGTATATGAAAAACATGTTTTTCAATGGCAAAAATCAATGAATATTGTAAATGCACAAACAGTAATATCTCCACATTGCAAGGTGCAATTCTGAAATTTTTAGCTTTTTCCTGTTAATCCTAGCATGATAAAGAAGATTCAAAGAGAGTGAGATGCCAGCTCCTTTCATTCAATCAGTAGCTTCAAACATTTCTGGTATATGAAAAACATGTTTTTCAATGGCAAAAATCAATGAATATTGTAAATGCACAAACAGTAATATCTCCGCATTGCAAGGTGCAATTCTGAAATTTTTTGCTTTTTCCTGCTAATCCTAGCATGATAAAGAAGATTCAAAGAGAGTGAGATGCCAGCTCCTTTCATTCAGTCAGTAGCTTCAAACATTTCTGGTATATGAAAAACATGTTTTTCAATGGCAAAAATCAATGAATATTGTAAATGCACAAACAGTAATATCTCCACATTGCACGGTGCAATTCTGAAATTTTTAGCTTTTTCCTGTTAATCCTAGCATGATAAAGAAGATTCAAAGAGAGTGAGATGCCAGCTCCTTTCATTCAGTCAGTAGCTTCAAACATTTCTGGTATATGAAAAACATGTTTTTCAATGGCAAAAATCAATGAATATTGTAAATGCACAAACAGTAATATCTCCACATTGCACGGTGCAATTCTGAAATTTTTAGCTTTTTCCTGTTAATCCTAGCATGATAAAGAAGATTCAAAGAGAGTGAGATGCCAGCTCCTTTCATTCAGTCAGTAGCTTCAAACATTTCTGGTATATGAAAAACATGTTTTTCAATGGCAAAAATCAATGAATATTGTAAATGCACAAACAGTAATATCTCCACATTGCAAGGTGCAATTCTGAAATTTTTTGCTTTTTCCTGTTATTCCTAGCATGATAAAGAAGATTCAAAGAGAGTGAGATGCCAGCTCCTTTCATTCAGTCAGTAGCTTCAAACATTTCTGGTATATGAAAAACGTTTTTCAATGGCAAAAATCAATGAATATTGTAAATGCACAAACAGTAATATCTCCACATTGCAAGGTGCAATTCTGAAATTTTTTGCTTTTTCCTGTTAATCCTAGCATGATAAAGAAGATTCAAAGAGAGTGAGATGCCAGCTCCTTTCATTCAGTCAGTAGCTTCAAACATTTCTGGTATATGAAAAACATGTTTTTCAATGGCAAAAATCAATGAATATTGTAAATGCACAAACAGTAATATCTCCACATTGCACGGTGCAATTCTGAAATTTTTAGCTTTTTCCTGTTAATCCTAGCATGATAAAGAAGATTCAAAGAGAGTGAGATGCCAGCTCCTTTCATTCAGTCAGTAGCTTCAAACATTTCTGGTATATGAAAAACATGTTTTTCAATGGCAAAAATCAATGAATATTGTAAATGCACAAACAGTAATATCTCCACATTGCAAGGTGCAATTCTGAAATTTTTAGCTTTTTCCTGTTAATCCTAGCATGATAAAGAAGATTCAAAGAGAGTGAGATGCCAGCTCCTTTCATTCAATCAGTAGCTTCAAACATTTCTGGTATATGAAAAACATGTTTTTCAATGGCAAAAATCAATGAATATTGTAAATGCACAAACAGTAATATCTCCGCATTGCAAGGTGCAATTCTGAAATTTTTTGCTTTTTCCTGCTAATCCTAGCATGATAAAGAAGATTCAAAGAGAGTGAGATGCCAGCTCCTTTCATTCAGTCAGTAGCTTCAAACATTTCTGGTATATGAAAAACATGTTTTTCAATGGCAAAAATCAATGAATATTGTAAATGCACAAACAGTAATATCTCCACATTGCACGGTGCAATTCTGAAATTTTTAGCTTTTTCCTACTAATCCTAGCATGATAAAGAAGATTCAAAGAGAGTGAGATGCCAGCTCCTTTCATTCAGTCAGTAGCTTCAAACATTTCTGGTATATGAAAAACATGTTTTTCAATGGCAAAAATCAATGAATATTGTAAATGCACAAACAGTAATATCTCCACATTGCAAGGTGCAATTCTGAAATTTTTTGCTTTTTCCTGCTAATCCTAGCATGATAAAGAAGATTCAAAGAGAGTGAGATGCCAGCTCCTTTCATTCAGTCAGTAGCTTCAAACATTTCTGGTATATGAAAAACATGTTTTTCAATGGCAAAAATCAATGAATATTGTAAATGCACAAACAGTAATATCTCCACATTGCACGGTGCAATTCTGAAATTTTTAGCTTTTTCCTGTTAATCCTAGCATGATAAAGAAGATTCAAAGAGAGTGAGATGCCAGCTCCTTTCTTTCAGTCAGTAGCTTCAAACATTTCTGGTATATGAAAAACATGTTTTTCAATGGCAAAAATCAATGAATATTGTAAATGCACAAACAGTAATATCTCCACATTGCACGGTGCAATTCTGAAATTTTTAGCTTTTTCCTGTTAATCCTAGCATGATAAAGAAGATTCAAAGAGAGTGAGATGCCAGCTCCTTTCATTCAGTCAGTAGCTTCAAACATTTCTGGTATATGAAAAACATGTTTTTCAATGGCAAAAATCAATGAATATTGTAAATGCACAAACAGTAATATCTCCACATTGCAAGGTGCAATTCTGAAATTTTTTGCTTTTTCCTGTTATTCCTAGCATGATAAAGAAGATTCAAAGAGAGTGAGATGCCAGCTCCTTTCATTCAGTCAGTAGCTTCAAACATTTCTGGTATATGAAAAACGTTTTTCAATGGCAAAAATCAATGAATATTGTAAATGCACAAACAGTAATATCTCCACATTGCAAGGTGCAATTCTGAAATTTTTTGCTTTTTCCTGTTAATCCTAGCATGATAAAGAAGATTCAAAGAGAGTGAGATGCCAGCTCCTTTCATTCAGTCAGTAGCTTCAAACATTTCTGGTATATGAAAAACATGTTTTTCAATGGCAAAAATCAATGAATATTGTAAATGCACAAACAGTAATATCTCCACATTGCACGGTGCAATTCTGAAATTTTTAGCTTTTTCCTGTTAATCCTAGCATGATAAAGAAGATTCAAAGAGAGTGAGATGCCAGCTCCTTTCATTCAGTCAGTAGCTTCAAACATTTCTGGTATATGAAAAACATGTTTTTCAATGGCAAAAATCAATGAATATTGTAAATGCACAAACAGTAATATCTCCACATTGCAAGGTGCAATTCTGAAATTTTTAGCTTTTTCCTGTTAATCCTAGCATGATAAAGAAGATTCAAAGAGAGTGAGATGCCAGCTCCTTTCATTCAATCAGTAGCTTCAAACATTTCTGGTATATGAAAAACATGTTTTTCAATGGCAAAAATCAATGAATATTGTAAATGCACAAACAGTAATATCTCCGCATTGCAAGGTGCAATTCTGAAATTTTTTGCTTTTTCCTGCTAATCCTAGCATGATAAAGAAGATTCAAAGAGAGTGAGATGCCAGCTCCTTTCATTCAGTCAGTAGCTTCAAACATTTCTGGTATATGAAAAACATGTTTTTCAATGGCAAAAATCAATGAATATTGTAAATGCACAAACAGTAATATCTCCACATTGCACGGTGCAATTCTGAAATTTTTAGCTTTTTCCTACTAATCCTAGCATGATAAAGAAGATTCAAAGAGAGTGAGATGCCAGCTCCTTTCATTCAGTCAGTAGCTTCAAACATTTCTGGTATATGAAAAACATGTTTTTCAATGGCAAAAATCAATGAATATTGTAAATGCACAAACAGTAATATCTCCACATTGCAAGGTGCAATTCTGAAATTTTTTGCTTTTTCCTGCTAATCCTAGCATGATAAAGAAGATTCAAAGAGAGTGAGATGCCAGCTCCTTTCATTCAGTCAGTAGCTTCAAACATTTCTGGTATATGAAAAACATGTTTTTCAATGGCAAAAATCAATGAATATTGTAAATGCACAAACAGTAATATCTCCACATTGCACGGTGCAATTCTGAAATTTTTAGCTTTTTCCTGTTAATCCTAGCATGATAAAGAAGATTCAAAGAGAGTGAGATGCCAGCTCCTTTCATTCAGTCAGTAGCTTCAAACATTTCTGGTATATGAAAAACATGTTTTTCAATGGCAAAAATCAATGAATATTGTAAATGCACAAACAGTAATATCTCCACATTGCACGGTGCAATTCTGAAATTTTTAGCTTTTTCCTGTTAATCCTAGCATGATAAAGAAGATTCAAAGAGAGTGAGATGCCAGCTCCTTTCATTCAGTCAGTAGCTTCAAACATTTCTGGTATATGAAAAACATGTTTTTCAATGGCAAAAATCAATGAATATTGTAAATGCACAAACAGTAATATCTCCACATTGCAAGGTGCAATTCTGAAATTTTTTGCTTTTTCCTGTTATTCCTAGCATGATAAAGAAGATTCAAAGAGAGTGAGATGCCAGCTCCTTTCATTCAGTCAGTAGCTTCAAACATTTCTGGTATATGAAAAACATGTTTTTCAATGGCAAAAATCAATGAATATTGTAAATGCACAAACAGTAATATCTCCACATTGCAAGGTGCAATTCTGAAATTTTTTGCTTTTTCCTGCTAATCCTAGCATGATAAAGAAGATTCAAAGAGAGTGAGATGCCAGCTCCTTTCATTCAGTCAGTAGCTTCAAACATTTCTGGTATATGAAAAACGTTTTTCAATGGCAAAAATCAATGAATATTGTAAATGCACAAACAGTAATATCTCCACATTGCACGGTGCAATTCTAAGCTACTGACTGAATGAAAGGAGCTGGCATCTCACTCTCTTTGAATCTTCTTTATCATGCTAAGAGGAGCAGGAAAAAGCAAAAAATTTCAGAATTGCACCTTGCAATGTGGAGAAATTACTGTTTGTGCATTTACAATATTCATTGATTTTTGCCATTGAAAAACATCATGTTATTCATATACCAGAAATGTTTGAAGCTACTGACTGAATGAAAGGAGCTGGCATCTCACTCTCTTTGAATCTTCTTTATCATGCTAAGAGGAGCAGGAAAATGCAAAAAATTTCAGAATTGCACCTTGCAATGTGGAGAAATTACTGTTTGTGCATTTACAATATTCATTGATTTTTACCATTGAAAAACGTCCAGAAATGATTGAAGCTACTGACTGAATGTAAGTAGCTGGCATCTCACTCTCTTTGAATCTTCTTTATCATGCTAAGAGGAGCAGGAAAAAGCAAAAAATTTCAGACTTGCACCTTGCAATGCGGAGAAATTACTGTTTGTGCATTTACAATATTCATTGATTTTTGCCATTGAAAAACATCATGTTATTCATATACCAGAAATGTTTGAAGCTACTGACTGAATGAAAGGAGCTGGCATCTCACTCTCTTTGAATCTTCTTTATCATGCTAAGAGGAGCAGGAAAAAGCAAAAAATTTCAGAATTGCACCTTGCAATGTGGAGAAATTACTGATTGTGCATTTACAATATTCATTGATTTTTACCATTGAAAAACGTCCAGAAATGATTGAAGCTACTGACTGAATGAAAGTAGCTGGCATCTCACTCTCTTTGAATCTTCTTTATCATGCTAAGAGGAGCAGGAAAAAGCAAAAAATTTCAGAATTGCACCTTGCAATGCGGAGAAATTACTGTTTGTGCATTTACAATATTCATTGATTTTTGCCATTGAAAAACATGTTATTCATATACCAGAAATGTTTGAAGCTACTGACTGAATGAAAGGAGCTGGCACCTCACTCTCTTTGAATCTTCTTTATCATGCTAAGAGGAGCGGGAAAAAGCAAAAAATTTCAGAATTGCACCTTGCAATGCGGAGAAATTACTGTTTGTGCATTTACAATATTCATTGATTTTTGCCATTGAAAAACGTCCAGAAATGATTGAAGGTACTGACTGAATGAAAGGAGCTGGCATCTCACTCTCTTTGAATCTTCTTTATCATGCTAAGAGGAGCAGGAAAAAGCAAAAAATTTCAGAATTGCACCTTGCAATGCGGAGAAATTACTGTTTGTGCATTTACAATATTCATTGATTTTTGCCATTGAAAAACGTCCAGAAATGATTGAAGATACTGACTGAATGAAAGGAGCTGGCATCTCACTCTCTTTGAATCTTCTTTATCATGCTAAGAGGAGCAGGAAAAAGCAAAAAATTTCAGAATTGCACCTTGCAATGCGGAGAAATTACTGTTTGTGCATTTACAATATTCATTGATTTTTGCCATTGAAAAACATCATGTTATTCATATACCAGAAATGATTGAAGCTACTGACTGAATGAAAGGAGCTGGCATCTCACTCTCTTTGAATCTTCTTTATCATGCTAAGAGGAGCAGGAAAAAGCAAAAAATTTCAGAATTGCACCTTGCAATGCGGAGAAATTACAGTTTGTGCATTTACAATATTCATTGATTTTTGCCATTGAAAAACATCCAGAAATGATTGAAGCTACTGACTGAATGAAAGGAGCTGGCATCTCACTCTCTTTGAATCTTCTTTATCATGCTAAGAGGAGCAGGAAAAAGCAAAAAATTTCAGAATTGCACCTTGCAATACGGAGAAATTACTGTTTGTGCATTTACAATATTCATTGATTTTTGCCATTGAAAAACATCATGTTATTCATATACCAGAAATGTTTGAAGCTACTGACTGAATGAAAGGAGCTGGCATCTCACTCTCTTTGAATCTTCTTTATCATGCTAAGAGGAGCAGGAAAAAGCAAAAAATTTCAGAATTGCACCTTGCAATGTGGAGAAATTACTGTTTGTGCATTTACAATATTCATTGATTTTTACCATTGAAAAACGTCCAGAAATGATTGAAGCTACTGACTGAATGAAAGTAGCTGGCATCTCACTCTCTTTGAATCTTCTTTATCATGCTAAGAGGAGCAGGAAAAAGCAAAAAATTTCAGACTTGCACCTTGCAATGCGGAGAAATTACTGTTTGTGCATTTACAATATTCATTGATTTTTGCCATTGAAAAACATCATGTTATTCATATACCAGAAATGTTTGAAGCTACTGACTGAATGAAAGGAGCTGGCATCTCACTCTCTTTGAATCTTCTTTATCATGCTAAGAGGAGCAGGAAAAAGCAAAAAATTTCAGAATTGCACCTTGCAATGCGGAGAAATTACTGTTTGTGCATTTACAATATTCATTGATTTTTGCCATTGAAAAACATCATGTTATTCATATACCAGAAATGTTTGAAGCTACTGACTGAATGAAAGGAGCTGGCATCTCACTCTCTTTGAATCTTCTTTATCATGCTAAGAGGAGCAGGAAAAAGCAAAAAATTTCAGAATTGCACCTTGCAATGTGGAGAAATTACTGTTTGTGCATTTACAATATTCATTGATTTTTACCATTGAAAAACGTCCAGAAATGATTGAAGCTACTGACTGAATGAAAGTAGCTGGCATCTCACTCTCTTTGAATCTTCTTTATCATGCTAAGAGGAGCAGGAAAAAGCAAAAAATTTCAGACTTGCACCTTGCAATGCGGAGAAATTACTGTTTGTGCATTTACAATATTCATTGATTTTTGCCATTGAAAAACATCATGTTATTCATATACCAGAAATGTTTGAAGCTACTGACTGAATGAAAGGAGCTGGCATCTCACTCTCTTTGAATCTTCTTTATCATGCTAAGAGGAGCAGGAAAAAGCAAAAAATTTCAGAATTGCACCTTGCAATGCGGAGAAATTACTGTTTGTGCATTTACAATATTCATTGATTTTTGCCATTGAAAAACGTCCAGAAATGATTGAAGCTACTGACTGAATGAAAGGAGCTGGCATCTCACTCTCTTTGAATCTTGTTTATCATGCTAAGAGGAGCAGGAAAAAGCAAAAAATTTCAGAATTGCACCTTGCAATGCGGAGAAATTACTGTTTGTGCATTTACAATATTCATTGATTTTTGCCATTGAAAAACGTCCAGAAATGATTGAAGATACTGACTGAATGAAAGGAGCTGGCATCTCACTCTCTTTGAATCTTCTTTATCATGCTAAGAGGAGCAGGAAAAAGCAAAAAATTTCAGAATTGCACCTTGCAATGCGGAGAAATTACTGTTTGTGCATTTACAATATTCATTGATTTTTGCCATTGAAAAACATCATGTTATTCATATACCAGAAATGATTGAAGCTACTGACTGAATGAAAGGAGCTGGCATCTCACTCTCTTTGAATCTTCTTTATCATGCTAAGAGGAGCAGGAAAAAGTAAAAAATTTCAGAATTGCACCTTGCAATGCGGAGAAATTACTGTTTGTGCATTTATAATATTCAATGATTTTTGCCATTGAAAAACGTCCAGAAATGATTGAAGCTACTGACTGAACGAAAGGAGCTGGCATCTCACTCTCTTTGAATCTTCTTTATCATGCTAAGAGGAGCAGGAAAAAGCAAAAAATTTCAGAATTGCACCTTGCAATGCGGAGAAATTACTGTTTGTGCATTTACAATATTCATTGATTTTTGCCATTGAAAAACGTCCAGAAATGATTGAAGCTACTGACTGAATGAAAGGAGCTGGCATCTCACTCTCTTTGAATCTTCTTTATCATGCTAAGAGGAGCAGGAAAAAGCAAAAAATTTCAGAATTGCACCTTGCAATGCGGAGAAATTACTGTTTGTGCATTTACAATATTCATTGATTTTTGCCATTGAAAAACATCATGTTATTCATATACCAGAAATGTTTGAAGCTACTGACTGAATGAAAGGAGCTGACATCTCACTCTCTTTGAATCTTCTTTATCATGCTAAGAGGAGCAGGAAAAAGCAAAAAATTTCAGAATTGCACCTTGCAATGCGGAGAAATTACTGTTTGTGCATTTACAATATTCATTGATTTTTGCCATTGATAAACGTCCAGAAATGATTGAAGCTACTGACTGAATGAAAGGAGCTGGCATCTCACTCTCTTTGAATCTTCTTTATCATGCTAAGAGGAGCAGGAAAAAGCAAAAAATTTCAGAATTGCACCTTGCAATGCGGAGAAATTACTGTTTGTGCATTTACAATATTCATTGATTTTTGCCATTGAAAAACATCATGTTATTCATATACCAGAAATGTTTGAAGCTACTGACTGAATGAAAGGAGCTGGCATCTCACTCTCTTTGAATCTTCTTTATCATGCTAAGAGGAGCAGGAAAAAGCAAAAAATTTCAGAATTGCACCTTGCAATGTGGAGAAATTACTGTTTGTGCATTTACAATATTCATTGATTTTTGCCATTGAAAAACATCATGTTATTCATATACCAGAAATGTTTGAAGCTACTGACTGAATGAAAGGAGCTGGCATCTCACTCTCTTTGAATCTTCTTTATCATGCTAAGAGAAGCAGGAAAATGCAAACAATTTCAGAATTGCACCTTGCAATGTGGAGAAATTACTGTTTGTGCATTTACAATATTCATTGATTTTTACCATTGAAAAACGTCCAGAAATGATTGAAGCTACTGACTGAATGTAAGTAGCTGGCATCTCACTCTCTTTGAATCTTCTTTATCATGCTAAGAGGAGCAGGAAAAAGCAAAAAATTTCAGACTTGCACCTTGCAATGCGGAGAAATTACTGTTTGTGCATTTACAATATTCATTGATTTTTGCCATTGAAAAACATCATGTTATTCATATACCAGAAATGTTTGAAGCTACTGACTGAATGAAAGGAGCTGGCATCTCACTCTCTTTGAATCTTCTTTATCATGCTAAGAGGAGCAGGAAAAAGCAAAAAATTTCAGAATTGCACCTTGCAATGTGGAGAAATTACTGATTGTGCATTTACAATATTCATTGATTTTTACCATTGAAAAACGTCCAGAAATGATTGAAGCTACTGACTGAATGAAAGTAGCTGGCATCTCACTCTCTTTGAATCTTCTTTATCATGCTAAGAGGAGCAGGAAAAAGCAAAAAATTTCAGACTTGCACCTTGCAATGCGGAGAAATTACTGTTTGTGCATTTACAATATTCATTGATTTTTGCCATTGAAAAACATCATGTTATTCATATACCAGAAATGTTTGAAGCTACTGACTGAATGAAAGGAGCTGGCATCTCACTCTCTTTGAATCTTCTTTATCATGCTAAGAGGAGCAGGAAAAAGCAAAAAATTTCAGAATTGCACCTTGCAATGCGGAGAAATTACTGTTTGTGCATTTACAATATTCATTGATTTTTGCCATTGAAAAACGTCCAGAAATGATTGAAGCTACTGACTGAATGAAAGGAGCTGGCATCTCACTCTCTTTGAATCTTGTTTATCATGCTAAGAGGAGCAGGAAAAAGCAAAAAATTTCAGAATTGCACCTTGCAATGCGGAGAAATTACTGTTTGTGCATTTACAATATTCATTGATTTTTGCCATTGAAAAACGTCCAGAAATGATTGAAGATACTGACTGAATGAAAGGAGCTGGCATCTCACTCTCTTTGAATCTTCTTTATCATGCTAAGAGGAGCAGGAAAAAGCAAAAAATTTCAGAATTGCACCTTGCAATGCGGAGAAATTACTGTTTGTGCATTTACAATATTCATTGATTTTTGCCATTGAAAAACATCATGTTATTCATATACCAGAAATGATTGAAGCTACTGACTGAATGAAAGGAGCTGGCATCTCACTCTCTTTGAATCTTCTTTATCATGCTAAGAGGAGCAGGAAAAAGTAAAAAATTTCAGAATTGCACCTTGCAATGCGGAGAAATTACTGTTTGTGCATTTATAATATTCAATGATTTTTGCCATTGAAAAACGTCCAGAAATGATTGAAGCTACTGACTGAACGAAAGGAGCTGGCATCTCACTCTCTTTGAATCTTCTTTATCATGCTAAGAGGAGCAGGAAAAAGCAAAAAATTTCAGAATTGCACCTTGCAATGCGGAGAAATTACTGTTTGTGCATTTACAATATTCATTGATTTTTGCCATTGAAAAACGTCCAGAAATGATTGAAGCTACTGACTGAATGAAAGGAGCTGGCATCTCACTCTCTTTGAATCTTCTTTATCATGCTAAGAGGAGCAGGAAAAAGCAAAAAATTTCAGAATTGCACCTTGCAATGCGGAGAAATTACTGTTTGTGCATTTACAATATTCATTGATTTTTGCCATTGAAAAACATCATGTTATTCATATACCAGAAATGTTTGAAGCTACTGACTGAATGAAAGGAGCTGACATCTCACTCTCTTTGAATCTTCTTTATCATGCTAAGAGGAGCAGGAAAAAGCAAAAAATTTCAGAATTGCACCTTGCAATGCGGAGAAATTACTGTTTGTGCATTTACAATATTCATTGATTTTTGCCATTGATAAACGTCCAGAAATGATTGAAGCTACTGACTGAATGAAAGGAGCTGGCATCTCACTCTCTTTGAATCTTCTTTATCATGCTAAGAGGAGCAGGAAAAAGCAAAAAATTTCAGAATTGCACCTTGCAATGCGGAGAAATTACTGTTTGTGCATTTACAATATTCATTGATTTTTGCCATTGAAAAACATCATGTTATTCATATACCAGAAATGTTTGAAGCTACTGACTGAATGAAAGGAGCTGGCATCTCACTCTCTTTGAATCTTCTTTATCATGCTAAGAGGAGCAGGAAAAAGCAAAAAATTTCAGAATTGCACCTTGCAATGTGGAGAAATTACTGTTTGTGCATTTACAATATTCATTGATTTTTGCCATTGAAAAACATCATGTTATTCATATACCAGAAATGTTTGAAGCTACTGACTGAATGAAAGGAGCTGGCATCTCACTCTCTTTGAATCTTCTTTATCATGCTAAGAGGAGCAGGAAAATGCAAACAATTTCAGAATTGCACCTTGCAATGTGGAGAAATTACTGTTTGTGCATTTACAATATTCATTGATTTTTACCATTGAAAAACGTCCAGAAATGATTGAAGCTACTGACTGAATGTAAGTAGCTGGCATCTCACTCTCTTTGAATCTTCTTTATCATGCTAAGAGGAGCAGGAAAAAGCAAAAAATTTCAGACTTGCACCTTGCAATGCGGAGAAATTACTGTTTGTGCATTTACAATATTCATTGATTTTTGCCATTGAAAAACATCATGTTATTCATATACCAGAAATGTTTGAAGCTACTGACTGAATGAAAGGAGCTGGCATCTCACTCTCTTTGAATCTTCTTTATCATGCTAAGAGGAGCAGGAAAAAGCAAAAAATTTCAGAATTGCACCTTGCAATGTGGAGAAATTACTGATTGTGCATTTACAATATTCATTGATTTTTACCATTGAAAAACGTCCAGAAATGATTGAAGCTACTGACTGAATGAAAGTAGCTGGCATCTCACTCTCTTTGAATCTTCTTTATCATGCTAAGAGGAGCAGGAAAAAGCAAAAAATTTCAGACTTGCACCTTGCAATGCGGAGAAATTACTGTTTGTGCATTTACAATATTCATTGATTTTTGCCATTGAAAAACATCATGTTATTCATATACCAGAAATGTTTGAAGCTACTGACTGAATCAAAGGAGCTGGCATCTCACTCTCTTTGAATCTTCTTTATCATGCTAAGAGGAGCAGGAAAAAGCAAAAAATTTCAGAATTGCACCTTGCAATGCGGAGAAATTAGTTTGTGCATTTACAATATTCATTGATTTTTGCCATTGAAAAACGTCCAGAAATGATTGAAGCTACTGACTGAATGAAAGGAGCTGGCATCTCACTCTCTTTGAATCTTCTTTATCATGCTAAGAGGAGCAGGAAAAAGCAAAAAATTTCAGAATTGCACCTTGCAATGCGGAGAAATTACTGTTTGTGCATTTACAATATTCATTGATTTTTGCCATTGAAAAACGTCCAGAAATGATTGAAGCTACTGACTGAATGAAAGGAGCTGGCATCTCACTCTCTTTGAATCTTCTTTATCATGCTAAGAGGAGCAGGAAAAAGCAAAAAATTTCAGAATTGCACCTTGCAATGCGGAGAAATTACTGTTTGTGCATTTACAATATTCATTGATTTTTGCCATTGAAAAACATGTTATTCATATACCAGAAATGTTTGAAGCTACTGACTGAATGAAAGGAGCTGGCACCTCACTCTCTTTGAATCTTCTTTATCATGCTAAGAGGAGCGGGAAAAAGCAAAAAATTTCAGAATTGCACCTTGCAATGCGGAGAAATTACTGTTTGTGCATTTACAATATTCATTGATTTTTGCCATTGAAAAACGTCCAGAAATGATTGAAGGTACTGACTGAATGAAAGGAGCTGGCATCTCACTCTCTTTGAATCTTCTTTATCATGCTAAGAGGAGCAGGAAAAAGCAAAAAATTTCAGAATTGCACCTTGCAATGCGGAGAAATTACTGTTTGTGCATTTACAATATTCATTGATTTTTGCCATTGAAAAACATCATGTTATTCATATACCAGAAATGTTTGAAGCTACTGACTGAATGAAACGAGTTGGCATCTCACTCTCTTTGAATCTTCTTTATCATGCTAAGAGGAGCAGGAAAAAGCAAAAAATTTCAGAATTGCACCTTGCAATGCGGAGAAATTACTGTTTGTGCATTTACAATATTCATTGATTTTTGCCATTGAAAAACATCATGTTATTCATATACCAGAAATGTTTGAAGCTACTGACTGAATGAAAGGAGCTGGCATCTCACTCTCTTTGAATCTTCTTTATCATGCTAAGAGGAGCAGGAAAAAGCAAAAAATTTTAGAATTGCACATTGCAATGTGGAGAAATTACTGTTTGTGCATTTACAATATTCATTGATTTTTACCATTGAAAAACGTCCAGAAATGATTGAAGCTACTGACTGAATGAAAGTAGCTGGCATCTCACTCTCTTTGAATCTTCTTTATCATGCTAAGAGGAGCAGGAAAAAGCAAAAAATTTCAGACTTGCACCTTGCAATGCGGAGAAATTACTGTTTGTGCATTTACAATATTCATTGATTTTTGCCATTGAAAAACATCATGTTATTCATATACCAGAAATGTTTGAAGCTACTGACTGAATGAAAGGAGCTGGCATCTCACTCTCTTTGAATCTTCTTTATCATGCTAAGAGGAGCAGGAAAAAGCAAAAAATTTCAGAATTGCACCTTGCAATGCGGAGAAATTACTGTTTGTGCATTTACAATATTCATTGATTATTGCCATTGAAAAACGTCCAGAAATGATTGAAGCTACTGACTGAATGAAAGGAGCTGGCATCTCACTCTCTTTGAATCTTCTTTATCATGCTAAGAGGAGCAGGAAAAAGCAAAAAATTTCAGAATTGCACCTTGCAATGCGGAGAAATTACTGTTTGTGCATTTACAATATTCATTGATTTTTGCCATTGAAAAACGTCCAGAAATGATTGAAGCTACTGACTGAATGAAAGGAGCTGGCATCTCACTCTCTTTGAATCTTCTTTATCATGCTAAGAGGAGCAGGAAAAAGCAAAAAATTTCAGAATTGCACCTTGCAATGCGGAGAAATTACTGTTTGTGCATTTACAATATTCATTGATTTTTGCCATTGAAAAACATGTTATTCATATACCAGAAATGTTTGAAGCTACTGACTGAATGAAAGGAGCTGGCACCTCACTCTCTTTGAATCTTCTTTATCATGCTAAGAGGAGCGAGAAAAAGCAAAAAATTTCAGAATTGCACCTTGCAATGCGGAGAAATTACTGTTTGTGCATTTATAATATTCAATGATTTTTGCCATTGAAAAACGTCCAGAAATGATTGAAGCTACTGACTGAACGAAAGGAGCTGGCATCTCACTCTCTTTGAATCTTCTTTATCATGCTAAGAGGAGCAGGAAAAAGCAAAAAATTTCAGAATTGCACCTTGCAATGCGGAGAAATTACTGTTTGTGCATTTACAATATTCATTGATTTTTGCCATTGAAAAACGTCCAGAAATGATTGAAGCTACTGACTGAATGAAAGGAGCTGGCATCTCACTCTCTTTGAATCTTCTTTATCATGCTAAGAGGAGCAGGAAAAAGCAAAAAATTTCAGAATTGCACCTTGCAATGCGGAGAAATTACTGTTTGTGCATTTACAATATTCATTGATTTTTGCCATTGAAAAACATCATGTTATTCATATACCAGAAATGTTTGAAGCTACTGGCTGAATGAAAGGAGCTGACATCTCACTCTCTTTGAATCTTCTTTATCATGCTAAGAGGAGCAGGAAAAAGCAAAAAATTTCAGAATTGCACCTTGCAATGCGGAGAAATTACTGTTTGTGCATTTACAATATTCATTGATTTTTGCCATTGAAAAACGTCCAGAAATGATTGAAGCTACTGACTGAATGAAAGGAGCTGGCATCTCACTCTCTTTGAATCTTCTTTATCATGCTAAGAGGAGCAGGAAAAAGCAAAAAATTTCAGAATTGCACCTTGCAATGCGGAGAAATTACTGTTTGTGCATTTACAATATTCATTGATTTTTGCCATTGAAAAACATCATGTTATTCATATACCAGAAATGTTTGAAGCTACTGACTGAATGAAAGGAGCTGGCATCTCACTCTCTTTGAATCTTCTTTATCATGCTAAGAGGAGCAGGAAAAAGCAAAAAATTTCAGAATTGCACCTTGCAATGTGGAGAAATTACTGTTTGTGCATTTACAATATTCATTGATTTTTGCCATTGAAAAACATCATGTTATTCATATACCAGAAATGTTTGAAGCTACTGACTGAATGAAAGGAGCTGGCATCTCACTCTCTTTGAATCTTCTTTATCATGCTAAGAGGAGCAGGAAAAAGCAAAAAATTTCAGAATTGCACCTTGCAATGTGGAGAAATTACTGATTGTGCATTTACAATATTCATTGATTTTTACCATTGAAAAACGTCCAGAAATGATTGAAGCTACTGACTGAATGAAAGTAGCTGGCATCTCACTCTCTTTGAATCTTCTTTATCATGCTAAGAGGAGCAGGAAAAAGCAAAAAATTTCAGACTTGCACCTTGCAATGCGGAGAAATTACTGTTTGTGCATTTACAATATTCATTGATTTTTGCCATTGAAAAACATCATGTTATTCATATACCAGAAATGTTTGAAGCTACTGACTGAATCAAAGGAGCTGGCATCTCACTCTCTTTGAATCTTCTTTATCATGCTAAGAGGAGCAGGAAAAAGCAAAAAATTTCAGAATTGCACCTTGCAATGCGGAGAAATTACTGTTTGTGCATTTACAATATTCATTGATTTTTGCCATTGAAAAACGTCCAGAAATGATTGAAGCTACTGACTGAATGAAAGGAGCTGGCATCTCACTCTCTTTGAATCTTCTTTATCATGCTAAGAGGAGCAGGAAAAAGCAAAAAATTTCAGAATTGCACCTTGCAATGCGGAGAAATTACTGTTTGTGCATTTACAATATTCATTGATTTTTGCCATTGAAAAACGTCCAGAAATGATTGAAGCTACTGACTGAATGAAAGGAGCTGGCATCTCACTCTCTTTGAATCTTCTTTATCATGCTAAGAGGAGCAGGAAAAAGCAAAAAATTTCAGAATTGCACCTTGCAATGCGGAGAAATTACTGTTTGTGCATTTACAATATTCATTGATTTTTGCCATTGAAAAACATCATGTTATTCATATACCAGAAATGTTTGAAGCTACTGACTGAATGAAAGGAGTTGGCATCTCACTCTCTTTGAATCTTCTTTATCATGCTAAGAGGAGCAGGAAAAAGCAAAAAATTTCAGAATTGCACCTTGCAATGCGGAGAAATTACTGTTTGTGCATTTACAATATTCATTGATTTTTGCCATTGAAAAACATCATGTTATTCATATACCAGAAATGTTTGAAGCTACTGACTGAATGAAAGGAGCTGGCATCTCACTCTCTTTGAATCTTCTTTATCATGCTAAGAGGAGCAGGAAAAAGCAAAAAATTTTAGAATTGCACATTGCAATGTGGAGAAATTACTGTTTGTGCATTTACAATATTCATTGATTTTTACCATTGAAAAACGTCCAGAAATGATTGAAGCTACTGACTGAATGAAAGTAGCTGGCATCTCACTCTCTTTGAATCTTCTTTATCATGCTAAGAGGAGCAGGAAAAAGCAAAAAATTTCAGACTTGCACCTTGCAATGCGGAGAAATTACTGTTTGTGCATTTACAATATTCATTGATTTTTGCCATTGAAAAACATTATGTTATTCATATACCAGAAATGTTTGAAGCTACTGACTGAATGAAAGGAGCTGGCATCTCACTCTCTTTGAATCTTCTTTATCATGCTAAGAGGAGCAGGAAAAAGCAAAAAATTTCAGAATTGCACCTTGCAATGCGGAGAAATTACTGTTTGTGCATTTACAATATTCATTGATTTTTGCCATTGAAAAACGTCCAGAAATGATTGAAGCTACTGACTGAATGAAAGGAGCTGGCATCTCACTCTCTTTGAATCTTCTTTATCATGCTAAGAGGAGCAGGAAAAAGCAAAAAATTTCAGAATTGCACCTTGCAATGCGGAGAAATTACTGTTTGTGCATTTACAATATTCATTGATTTTTGCCATTGAAAAACGTCCAGAAATGATTGAAGCTACTGACTGAATGAAAGGAGCTGGCATCTCACTCTCTTTGAATCTTCTTTATCATGCTAAGAGGAGCAGGAAAAAGCAAAAAATTTCAGAATTGCACCTTGCAATGCGGAGAAATTACTGTTTGTGCATTTACAATATTCATTGTTTTTTGCCATTGAAAAACATGTTATTCATATACCAGAAATGTTTGAAGCTACTGACTGAATGAAAGGAGCTGGCACCTCACTCTCTTTGAATCTTCTTTATCATGCTAAGAGGAGCGAGAAAAAGCAAAAAATTTCAGAATTGCACCTTGCAATGCGGAGAAATTACTGTTTGTGCATTTACAATATTCATTGATTTTTGCCATTGAAAAACGTCCAGAAATGATTGAAGGTACTGACTGAATGAAAGGAGCTGGCATCTCACTCTCTTTGAATCTTCTTTATCATGCTAAGAGGAGCAGGAAAAAGCAAAAAATTTCAGAATTGCACCTTGCAATGCGGAGAAATTACTGTTTGTGCATTTACAATATTCATTGATTTTTGCCATTGAAAAACGTCCAGAAATGATTGAAGCTACTGACTGAATGAAAGGAGCTGGCATCTCACTCTCTTTGAATGTTCTTTATCATGCTAAGAGGAGCAGGAAAAAGCAAAAAATTTCAGAATTGCACCTTGCAATGTGGAGAAATTACTGTTTGTGCATTTACAATATTCATTGATTTTTACCATTGAAAAACGTCCAGAAATGATTGAAGCTACTGACTGAATGAAAGTAGCTGGCATCTCACTCTCTTTGAATCTTCTTTATCATGCTAAGAGGAGCAGGAAAAAGCAAAAATTTTCAGACTTGCACCTTGCAATGCGGAGAAATTACTGTTTGTGCATTTACAATATTCATTGATTTTTGCCATTGAAAAACGTCCAGAAATGATTGAAGGTACTGACTGAATGAAAGGAGCTGGCATCTCACTCTCTTTGAATCTTCTTTATCATGCTAAGAGGAGCAGGAAAAAGCAAAAAATTTTAGAATTGCACATTGCAATGTGGAGAAATTACTGTTTGTGCATTTACAATATTCATTGATTTTTACCATTGAAAAACGTCCAGAAATGATTGAAGCTACTGACTGAATGAAAGTAGCTGGCATCTCACTCTCTTTGAATCTTCTTTATCATGCTAAGAGGAGCAGGAAAAAGCAAAAAATTTCAGACTTGCACCTTGCAATGCGGAGAAATTACTGTTTGTGCATTTACAATATTCATTGATTTTTGCCATTGAAAAACATCATGTTATTCATATACCAGAAATGTTTGAAGCCACTGACTGAATGAAAGGAGCTGGCATCTCACTCTCTTTGAATCTTCTTTATCCTGCTAAGAGGAGCAGGAAAAAGCAAAAAATTTCAGAATTGCACCTTGCAATGCGGAGAAATTACTGTTTGTGCATTTACAATATTCATTGATTTTTGCCATTGAAAAACGTCCAGAAATGATTGAAGCTACTGACTGAATGAAAGGAGCTGGCATCTCACTCTCTTTGTATCTTCTTTATCATGCTAAGAGGAGCAGGAAAAAGCAAAAAATTTCAGAATTGCACCTTGCAATGCGGAGAAATTACTGTTTGTGCATTTACAATATTCATTGATTTTTGCCATTGAAAAACGTCCAGAAATGATTGAAGCTACTGACTGAATGAAAGGAGCTGGCATCTCACTCTCTTTGAATCTTCTTTATCATGCTAAGAGGAGCAGGAAAAAGCAAAAAATTTCAGAATTGCACGTTGCAATGCGGAGAAATTACTGTTTGTGCATTTACAATATTCATTGATTTTTGCCATTGAAAAACATGTTATTCATATACCAGAAATGTTTGAAGCTACTGACTGAATGAAAGGAGCTGGCACCTCACTCTCTTTGAATCTTCTTTATCATGCTAAGAGGAGCGGGAAAAAGCAAAAAATTTCAGAATTGCACCTTGCAATGCGGAGAAATTACTGTTTGTGCATTTACAATATTCATTGATTTTTGCCATTGAAAAACGTCCAGAAATGATTGAAGGTACTGACTGAATGAAAGGAGCTGGCATCTCACTCTCTTTGAATCTTCTTTATCATGCTAAGAGGAGCAGGAAAAAGCAAAAAATTTCAGAATTGCACCTTGCAATGCGGAGAAATTACTGTTTGTGCATTTACAATATTCATTGATTTTTGCCATTGAAAAACGTCCAGAAATGATTGAAGCTACTGACTGAATGAAAGGAGCTGGCATCTCACTCTCTTTGAATCTTCTTTATCATGCTAAGAGGAGCAGGAAAAAGCAAAAAATTTCAGAATTGCACCTTGCAATGCGGAGAAATTACAGTTTGTGCATTTACAATATTCATTGATTTTTGCCATTGAAAAACATCCAGAAATGATTGAAGCTACTGACTGAATGAAAGAAGCTGGCATCTCACTCTCTTTGAATCTTCTTTATCATGCTAAGAGGAGCAGGAAAAAGCAAAAAATTTCAGAATTGCACCTTGCAATGCGGAGAAATTACTGTTTGTGCATTTACAATATTCATTGATTTTTGCCATTGAAAAACATCATGTTATTCATATACCAGAAATGTTTGAAGCTACTGACTGAATGAAAGGAGCTGGCATCTCACTCTCTTTGAATCTTCTTTATCATGCTAAGAGGAGCAGGAAAAAGCAAAAAATTTCAGAATTGCACCTTGCAATGTGGAGAAATTACTGTTTGTGCATTTACAATATTCATTGATTTTTACCATTGAAAAACGTCCAGAAATGATTGAAGCTACTGACTGAATGAAAGGAGCTGGCATCTCACTCTCTTTGAATCTTCTTTATCATGCTAAGAGGAGCAGGAAAAAGCAAAAAATTTCAGACTTGCACCTTGCAATGCGGAGAAATTACTGTTTGTGCATTTACAATATTCATTGATTTTTGCCATTGAAAAACATCATGTTATTCATATACCAGAAATGTTTGAAGCTACTGACTGAATGAAAGGAGCTGGCATCTCACTCTCTTTGAATCTTCTTTATCATGCTAAGAGGAGCAGGAAAAAGCAAAAAATTTCAGACTTGCACCTTGCAATGCGGAGAAATTACTGTTTGTGCATTTACAATATTCATTGATTTTTGCCATTGAAAAACATCATGTTATTCATATACCAGAAATGTTTGAAGCTACTGACTGAATGAAAGGAGCTGGCATCTCACTCTCTTTGAATCTTCTTTATCATGCTAAGAGGAGCAGGAAAAAGCAAAAAATTTCAGAATTGCACCTTGCAATGCGGAGAAATTACTGTTTGTGCATTTACAATATTCATTGATTTTTGCCATTGAAAAACGTCCAGAAATGATTGAAGCTACTGACTGAATGAAAGGAGCTGGCATCTCACTCTCTTTGAATCTTCTTTATCATGCTAAGAGGAGCAGGAAAAAGCAAAAAATTTCAGAATTGCACCTTGCAATGTGGAGAAATTACTGTTTGTGCATTTACAATATTCATTGATTTTTACCATTGAAAAACGTCCAGAAATGATTGAAGCTACTGACTGAATGAAAGGAGCTGGCATCTCACTCTCTTTGAATCTTCTTTATCATGCTAAGAGGAGCAGGAAAAAGCAAAAAATTTCAGACTTGCACCTTGCAATGCGGAGAAATTACTGTTTGTGCATTTACAATATTCATTGATTTTTGCCATTGAAAAACATGTTATTCATATACCAGAAATGTTTGAAGCTCCTGACTGAATGAAAGGAGCTGGCACCTCACTCTCTTTGAATCTTCTTTATCATGCTAAGAGGAGCAGGAAAAAGCAAAAAATTTCAGAATTGCACCTTGCAATGCGGAGAAATTACTGTTTGTGCATTTACAATATTCATTGATTTTTGCCATTGAAAAACGTCCAGAAATGATAGAAGCTACTGACTGAATGAAAGGAGCTGGCATCTCACTCTCTTTGAATCTTCTTTATCATGCTAAGAGGAGCAGGAAAAAGCAAAAAATTTCAGAATTGCACCTTGCAATGCGGAGAAATTACTGTTTGTGCATTTACAATATTCATTGATTTTTGCCATTGAAAAATGTCCAGAAATGATTGAAGCTACTGACTGAATGAAAGGAGCTGGCATCTCACTCTCTTTGAATCTTCTTTATCATGCTAAGAGGAGCAGGAAAAAGCAAAAAATTTCAGAATTGCGCCTTGCAATGCGGAGAAATTACTGTTTGTGCATTTACAAAATTCATTGATTTTTGCCATTGAAAAACATCATGTTATTCATATACCAGAAATGATTGAAGCTACTGACTGAAGGAAAGGAGCTGGCATCTCACTCTCTTTGAATCTTCTTTATCATGCTAAGAGGAGCAGGAAAAAGCAAAAAATTTCAGAATTGCACCTTGCAATGCGGAGAAATTACTGTTTGTGCATTTACAATATTCATTGATTTTTGCCATTGAAAAACGTCCAGAAATGATTGAAGCTACTGACTGAATGAAAGGAGCTGGCATCTCACTCTCTTTGAATCTTCTTTATCATGCTAAGAGGAGCAGGAAAAAGCAAAAAATTTCAGAATTGCACCTTGCAATGCGGAGAAATTACTGTTTGTGCATTTACAATATTCATTGATTTTTGCGATTGAAAAACATCATGTTATTCATATACCAGAAATGATTGAAGCTACTGACTGAATGAAAGGAGCTGGCATCTCACTCTCTTTGAATCTTCTTTATCATGCTAAGAGGAGCAGGAAAAAGTAAAAAATTTCAGAATTGCACCTTGCAATGCGGAGAAATTACTGTTTGTGCATTTACAATATTCAATGATTTTTGCCATTGAAAAACGTCCAGAAATGATTGAAGCTACTGACTGAATGAAAGGAGCTGGTATCTCACTCTCTTTGAATCTTGTTTATCATGCTAAGAGGAGCAGGAAAAAGCAAAAAATTTCAGAATTGCACCTTGCAATGCGGAGAAATTACTGTTTGTGCATTTACAATATTCATTGATTTTTGCCATTGAAAAACGTCCAGAAATGATTGAAGCTACTGACTGAATGAAAGGAGCTGGCATCTCACTCTCTTTGAATCTTCTTTATCATGCTAAGAGGAGCAGGAAAAAGCAAAAAATTTCAGAATTGCACCTTGCAATGCGGAGAAATTACTGTTTGTGCATTTACAATATTCATTGATTTTTGCTATTGAAAAACATCATGTTATTCATATACCAGAAATGATTGAAGCTACTGACTGAATGAAAGGAGCTGGCATCTCACTCTCTTTGAATCTTCTTTATCATGCTAAGAGGAGCAGGAAAAAGCAAAAAATTTCAGAATTGCACCTTGCAATGCGGAGAAATTACAGTTTGTGCATTTACAATATTCATTGATTTTTGCCATAGAAAAACGTCCAGAAATGATTGAAGCTACTGACTGAATGAAAGGAGCTGGCATCTCACTCTCTTTGAATATTCTTTATCATGCTAAGAGGAGCAGGAAAAAGCAAAAAATTTCAGAATTGCACCTTGCAATGCGGAGAAATTACTGTTTGTGCATTTACAATATTCATTGATTTTTGCCATTGAAAAACGTCCAGAAATGATTGAAGGTACTGACTGAATGAAAGGAGCTGGAATATCACTCTCTTTGAATCTTCTTTATCATGCTAAGAGGAGCAGGAAAAAGCAAAAAATTTCAGAATTGCACCTTGCAATGCGGAGAAATTACTGTTTGTGCATTTACAATATTCATTGATTTTTGCCATTGAAAAACGTCCAGAAATGATTGAAGCTACTGACTGAATGAAAGGAGCTGGCATCTCACTCTCTTTGAATCTTCTTTATCATGCTAAGAGGAGCAGGAAAAAGCAAAAAATTTCAGAATTGCACCTTGCAATGCGGAGAAATTACTGTTTGTGCATTTACAATATTCATTGATTTTTGCCATTGAAAAATGTCCAGAAATGATTGAAGCTACTGACTGAATGAAAGGAGCTGGCATCTCACTCTCTTTGAATCTTCTTTATCATGCTAAGAGGAGCAGGAAAAAGCAAAAAATTTCAGAATTGCGCCTTGCAATGCGGAGAAATTACTGTTTGTGCATTTACAAAATTCATTGATTTTTGCCATTGAAAAAAATCATGTTATTCATATACCAGAAATGATTGAAGCTACTGACTGAAGGAAAGGAGCTGGCATCTCACTCTCTTTGAATCTTCTTTATCATGCTAAGAGGAGCAGGAAAAAGCAAAAAATTTCAGAATTGCACCTTGCAATGCGGAGAAATTACTGTTTGTGCATTTACAATATTCATTGATTTTTGCCATTGAAAAACATCCAGAAATGATTGAAGCTACTGACTGAATGAAAGGAGCTGGCATCTCACTCTCTTTGAATCTTCTTTATCATGCTAAGAGGAGCAGGAAAAAGCAAAAAATTTCAGAATTGCACCTTGCAATGCGGAGAAATTACAGTTTGTGCATTTACAATATTCATTGATTTTTGCCATTGAAAAACGTCCAGAAATGATTGAAGCTACTGACTGAATGAAAGGAGCTGGCATCTCACTCTCTTTGAATATTCTTTATCATGCTAAGAGGAGCAGGAAAAAGCAAAAAATTTCAGAATTGCACCTTGCAATGCGGAGAAATTACTGTTTGTGCATTTACAATATTCATTGATTTTTGCCATTGAAAAACGTCCAGAAATGATTGAAGGTACTGACTGAATGAAAGGAGCTGGAATATCACTCTCTTTGAATCTTCTTTATCATGCTAAGAGGAGCAGGAAAAAGCAAAAAATTTCAGAATTGCACCTTGCAATGCGGAGAAATTACTGTTTGTGCATTTACAATATTCATTGATTTTTGCCATTGAAAAACGTCCAGAAATGATTGAAGCTACTGACTGAATGAAAGGAGCTGGCATCTCACTCTCTTTGAATCTTCTTTATCATGCTAAGAGGAGCAGGAAAAAGCAAAAAATTTCAGAATTGCACCTTGCAATGCGGAGAAATTACTGTTTGTGCATTTACAATATTCATTGATTTTTGCCATTGAAAAATGTCCAGAAATGATTGAAGCTACTGACTGAATGAAAGGAGCTGGCATCTCACTCTCTTTGAATCTTCTTTATCATGCTAAGAGGAGCAGGAAAAAGCAAAAAATTTCAGAATTGCGCCTTGCAATGCGGAGAAATTACTGTTTGTGCATTTACAAAATTCATTGATTGTTGCCATTGAAAAACATCATGTTATTCATATACCAGAAATGATTGAAGCTACTGACTGAAGGAAAGGAGCTGGCATCTCACTCTCTTTGAATCTTCTTTATCATGCTAAGAGGAGCAGGAAAAAGCAAAAAATTTCAGAATTGCACCTTGCAATGCGGAGAAATTACTGTTTGTGCATTTACAATATTCATTGATTTTTGCCATTGAAAAACATCCAGAAATGATTGAAGCTACTGACTGAATGAAAGGAGCTGGCATCTCACTCTCTTTGAATCTTCTTTATCATGCTAAGAGGAGCAGGAAAAAGCAAAAAATTTCAGAATTGCACCTTGCAATGCGGAGAAATTACTGTTTGTGCATTTACAATATTCATTGATTTTTGCGATTGAAAAACATCATGTTATTCATATACCAGAAATGATTGAAGCTACTGACTGAATGAAAGGAGCTGGCATCTCACTCTCTTTGAATCTTCTTTATCATGCTAAGAGGAGCAGGAAAAAGTAAAAAATTTCAGAATTGCACCTTGCAATGCGGAGAAATTACTGTTTGTGCATTTACAATATTCAATGATTTTTGCCATTGAAAAACGTCCAGAAATGATTGAAGCTACTGACTGAATGAAAGGAGCTGGCATCTCACTCTCTTTGAATCTTGTTTATCATGCTAAGAGGAGCAGGAAAAAGCAAAAAATTTCAGAATTGCACCTTGCAATGCGGAGAAATTACTGTTTGTGCATTTACAATATTCATTGATTTTTGCCATTGAAAAACGTCCAGAAATGATTGAAGCTACTGACTGAATGAAAGGAGCTGGCATCTCACTCTCTTTGAATCTTCTTTATCATGCTAAGAGGAGCAGGAAAAAGCAAAAAATTTCAGAATTGCACCTTGCAATGCGGAGAAATTACTGTTTGTGCATTTACAATATTCATTGATTTTTGCCATTGAAAAACATCATGTTATTCATATACCAGAAATGATTGAAGCTACTGACTGAATGAAAGGAGCTGGCATCTCACTCTCTGTGAATCTTCTTTATCATGCTAAGAGGAGCAGGAAAAAGCAAAAAATTTCAGAATTGCACCTTGCAATGCGGAGAAATTACTGTTTGTGCATTTACAATATTCATTGATTTTTGCCATTGAAAAACGTCCAGAAATGATTGAAGCTACTGACTGAATGAAAGGAGCTGGCATCTCACTCTCTTTGAATCTTGTTTATCATGCTAAGAGGAGCAGGAAAAAGCAAAAAATTTCAGAATTGCACCTTGCAATGCGGAGAAATTACTGTTTGTGCATTTACAATATTCATTGATTTTTGCCATTGAAAAACGTCCAGAAATGATTGAAGCTACTGACTGAATGAAAGGAGCTGGCATCTCACTCTCTTTGAATCTTCTTTATCATGCTAAGAGGAGCAGGAAAAAGCAAAAAATTTCAGAATTGCACCTTGCAATGCGGAGAAATTACTGTTTGTGCATTTACAATATTCATTGATTTTTGCTATTGAAAAACATCATGTTATTCATATACCAGAAATGATTGAAGCTACTGACTGAATGAAAGGAGCTGGCATCTCACTCTCTTTGAATCTTCTTTATCATGCTAAGAGGAGCAGGAAAAAGCAAAAAATTTCAGAATTGCACCTTGCAATGCGGAGAAATTACAGTTTGTGCATTTACAATATTCATTGATTTTTGCCATTGAAAAACGTCCAGAAATGATTGAAGCTACTGACTGAATGAAAGGAGCTGGCATCTCACTCTCTTTGAATCTTCTTTATCATGCTAAGAGGAGCAGGAAAAAGCAAAAAATTTCAGAATTGCACCTTGCAATGCGGAGAAATTACTGTTTGTGCATTTACAATATTCATTGATTTTTGCCATTGAAAAACGTCCAGAAATGATTGAAGGTACTGACTGAATGAAAGGAGCTGGCATCTCACTCTCTTTGAATCTTCTTTATCATGCTAAGAGGAGCAGGAAAAAGCAAAAAATTTCAGAATTGCACCTTGCAATGCGGAGAAATTACTGTTTGTGCATTTACAATATTCATTGATTTTTGCCATTGAAAAACGTCCAGAAATGATTGAAGCTACTGACTGAATGAAAGGAGCTGGCATCTCACTCTCTTTGAATCTTCTTTATCATGCTAAGAGGAGCAGGAAAAAGCAAAAAATTTCAGAATTGCACCTTGCAATGCGGAGAAATTACTGTTTGTGCATTTACAATATTCATTGATTTTTGCCATTGAAAAACGTCCAGAAATGATTGAAGGTACTGACTGAATGAAAGGAGCTGGCATCTCACTCTCTTTGAATCTTCTTTATCATGCTAAGAGGAGCAGGAAAAAGCAAAAAATTTCAGAATTGCACCTTGCAATGCGGAGAAATTACTGTTTGTGCATTTACAATATTCATTGATTTTTGCCATTGAAAAACGTCCAGAAATGATTGAAGCTACTGACTGAATGAAAGGAGCTGGCATCTCACTCTCTTTGAATCTTCTTTATCATGCTAAGAGGAGCAGGAAAAAGCAAAAAATTTCAGAATTGCACCTTGCAATGCGGAGAAATTACTGTTTGTGCATTTACAATATTCATTGATTTTTGCCATTGAAAAACATCATGTTATTCATATACCAGAAATGTTTGAAGCTACTGACTGAATGAAAGGAGTTGGCATCTCACTCTCTTTGAATCTTCTTTATCATGCTAAGAGGAGCAGGAAAAAGCAAAAAATTTCAGAATTGCACCTTGCAATGCGGAGAAATTACTGTTTGTGCATTTACAATATTCATTGATTTTTGCCATTGAAAAACATCATGTTATTCATATACCAGAAATGTTTGAAGCTACTGACTGAATGAAAGGAGCTGGCATCTCACTCTCTTTGAATCTTCTTTATCATGCTAAGAGGAGCAGGAAAAAGCAAAAAATTTTAGAATTGCACATTGCAATGTGGAGAAATTACTGTTTGTGCATTTACAATATTCATTGATTTTTACCATTGAAAAACGTCCAGAAATGATTGAAGCTACTGACTGAATGAAAGTAGCTGGCATCTCACTCTCTTTGAATCTTCTTTATCATGCTAAGAGGAGCAGGAAAAAGCAAAAAATTTCAGACTTGCACCTTGCAATGCGGAGAAATTACTGTTTGTGCATTTACAATATTCATTGATTTTTGCCATTGAAAAACATCATGTTATTCATATACCAGAAATGTTTGAAGCTACTGACTGAATGAAAGGAGCTGGCATCTCACTCTCTTTGAATCTTCTTTATCATGCTAAGAGGAGCAGGAAAAAGCAAAAAATTTCAGAATTGCACCTTGCAATGCGGAGAAATTACTGTTTGTGCATTTACAATATTCATTGATTATTGCCATTGAAAAACGTCCAGAAATGATTGAAGCTACTGACTGAATGAAAGGAGCTGGCATCTCACTCTCTTTGAATCTTCTTTATCATGCTAAGAGGAGCAGGAAAAAGCAAAAAATTTCAGAATTGCACCTTGCAATGCGGAGAAATTACTGTTTGTGCATTTACAATATTCATTGATTTTTGCCATTGAAAAACGTCCAGAAATGATTGAAGCTACTGACTGAATGAAAGGAGCTGGCATCTCACTCTCTTTGAATCTTCTTTATCATGCTAAGAGGAGCAGGAAAAAGCAAAAAATTTCAGAATTGCACCTTGCAATGCGGAGAAATTACTGTTTGTGCATTTACAATATTCATTGATTTTTGCCATTGAAAAACATGTTATTCATATACCAGAAATGTTTGAAGCTACTGACTGAATGAAAGGAGCTGGCACCTCACTCTCTTTGAATCTTCTTTATCATGCTAAGAGGAGCGAGAAAAAGCAAAAAATTTCAGAATTGCACCTTGCAATGCGGAGAAATTACTGTTTGTGCATTTACAATATTCATTGATTTTTGCCATTGAAAAACGTCCAGAAATGATTGAAGCTACTGACTGAATGAAAGGAGCTGGCATCTCACTCTCTTTGAATCTTCTTTATCATGCTAAGAGGAGCAGGAAAAAGCAAAAAATTTCAGAATTGCACCTTGCAATGCGGAGAAATTACTGTTTGTGCATTTACAATATTCATTGATTTTTGCCATTGAAAAACATGTTATTCATATACCAGAAATGTTTGAAGCTACTGACTGAATGAAAGGAGCTGGCACCTCACTCTCTTTGAATCTTCTTTATCATGCTAAGAGGAGCGAGAAAAAGCAAAAAATTTCAGAATTGCACCTTGCAATGCGGAGAAATTACTGTTTGTGCATTTATAATATTCAATGATTTTTGGCATTGAAAAACGTCCAGAAATGATTGAAGCTACTGACTGAACGAAAGGAGCTGGCATCTCACTCTCTTTGAATCTTCTTTATCATGCTAAGAGGAGCAGGAAAAAGCAAAAAATTTCAGAATTGCACCTTGCAATGCGGAGAAATTACTGTTTGTGCATTTACAATATTCATTGATTTTTGCCATTGAAAAACGTCCAGAAATGATTGAAGCTACTGACTGAATGAAAGGAGCTGGCATCTCACTCTCTTTGAATCTTCTTTATCATGCTAAGAGGAGCAGGAAAAAGCAAAAAATTTCAGAATTGCACCTTGCAATGCGGAGAAATTACTGTTTGTGCATTTACAATATTCATTGATTTTTGCCATTGAAAAACATCATGTTATTCATATACCAGAAATGTTTGAAGCTACTGGCTGAATGAAAGGAGCTGACATCTCACTCTCTTTGAATCTTCTTTATCATGCTAAGAGGAGCAGGAAAAAGCAAAAAATTTCAGAATTGCACCTTGCAATGCGGAGAAATTACTGTTTGTGCATTTACAATATTCATTGATTTTTGCCATTGAAAAACGTCCAGAAATGATTGAAGCTACTGACTGAATGAAAGGAGCTGGCATCTCACTCTCTTTGAATCTACTTTATCATGCTAAGAGGAGCAGGAAAAAGCAAAAAATTTCAGAATTGCACCTTGCAATGCGGAGAAATTACTGTTTGTGCATTTACAATATTCATTGATTTTTGCCATTGAAAAACATCATGTTATTCATATACCAGAAATGTTTGAAGCTACTGACTGAATGAAAGGAGCTGGCATCTCACTCTCTTTGAATCTTCTTTATCATGCTAAGAGGAGCAGGAAAAAGCAAAAAATTTCAGAATTGCACCTTGCAATGTGGAGAAATTACTGTTTGTGCATTTACAATATTCATTGATTTTTGCCATTGAAAAACATCATGTTATTCATATACCAGAAATGTTTGAAGCTACTGACTGAATGAAAGGAGCTGGCATCTCACTCTCTTTGAATCTTCTTTATCATGCTAAGAGGAGCAGGAAAAAGCAAAAAATTTCAGAATTGCACCTTGCAATGTGGAGAAATTACTGTTTGTGCATTTACAATATTCATTGATTTTTACCATTGAAAAACGTCCAGAAATGATTGAAGCTACTGACTGAATGAAAGTAGCTGGCATCTCACTCTCTTTGAATCTTCTTTATCATGCTAAGAGGAGCAGGAAAAAGCAAAAAATTTCAGACTTGCACCTTGCAATGCGGAGAAATTACTGTTTGTGCATTTACAATATTCATTGATTTTTGCCATTGAAAAACATCATGTTATTCATATACCAGAAATGTTTGAAGCTACTGACTGAATGAAAGGAGCTGGCATCTCACTCTCTTTGAATCTTCTTTATCATGCTAAGAGGAGCAGGAAAAAGCAAAAAATTTCAGAATTGCACCTTGCAATGTGGAGAAATTACGGATTGTGCATTTACAATATTCATTGATTTTTACCATTGAAAAACGTCCAGAAATGATTGAAGCTACTGACTGAATGAAAGTAGCTGGCATCTCACTCTCTTTGAATCTTCTTTATCATGCTAAGAGGAGCAGGAAAAAGCAAAAAATTTCAGACTTGCACCTTGCAATGCGGAGAAATTACTGTTTGTGCATTTACAATATTCATTGATTTTTGCCATTGAAAAACATCATGTTATTCATATACCAGAAATGTTTGAAGCTACTGACTGAATCAAAGGAGCTGGCATCTCACTCTCTTTGAATCTTCTTTATCATGCTAAGAGGAGCAGGAAAAAGCAAAAAATTTCAGAATTGCACCTTGCAATGCGGAGAAATTACTGTTTGTGCATTTACAATATTCATTGATTTTTGCCATTGAAAAACGTCCAGAAATGATTGAAGCTACTGACTGAATGAAAGGAGCTGGCATCTCACTCTCTTTGAATCTTCTTTATCATGCTAAGAGGAGCAGGAAAAAGCAAAAAATTTCAGAATTGCACCTTGCAATGCGGAGAAATTACTGTTTGTGCATTTACAATATTCATTGATTTTTGCCATTGAAAAACGTCCAGAAATGATTGAAGCTACTGACTGAATGAAAGGAGCTGGCATCTCACTCTCTTTGAATCTTCTTTATCATGCTAAGAGGAGCAGGAAAAAGCAAAAAATTTCAGAATTGCACCTTGCAATGCGGAGAAATTACTGTTTGTGCATTTACAATATTCATTGATTTTTGCCATTGAAAAACATCATGTTATTCATATACCAGAAATGTTTGAAGCTACTGACTGAATGAAAGGAGCTGGCATCTCACTCTCTTTGAATCTTCTTTATCATGCTAAGAGGAGCAGGAAAAAGCAAAAAATTTCAGAATTGCACCTTGCAATGTGGAGAAATTACTGTTTGTGCATTTACAATATTCATTGATTTTTACCATTGAAAAACGTCCAGAAATGATTGAAGCTACTGACTGAATGAAAGTAGCTGGCATCTCACTCTCTTTGAATCTTCTTTATCATGCTAAGAGGAGCAGGAAAAAGCAAAAAATTTCAGACTTGCACCTTGCAATGCGGAGAAATTACTGTTTGTGCATTTACAATATTCATTGATTTTTGCCATTGAAAAACATCATGTTATTCATATACCAGAAATGTTTGAAGCTACTGACTGAATGAAAGGAGCTGGCATCTCACTCTCTTTGAATCTTCTTTATCATGCTAAGAGGAGCAGGAAAAAGCAAAAAATTTCAGAATTGCACCTTGCAATGTGGAGAAATTACTGATTGTGCATTTACAATATTCATTGATTTTTACCATTGAAAAACGTCCAGAAATGATTGAAGCTACTGACTGAATGAAAGTAGCTGGCATCTCACTCTCTTTGAATCTTCTTTATCATGCTAAGAGGAGCAGGAAAAAGCAAAAAATTTCAGACTTGCACCTTGCAATGCGGAGAAATTACTGTTTGTGCATTTACAATATTCATTGATTTTTGCCATTGAAAAACATCATGTTATTCATATACCAGAAATGTTTGAAGCTACTGACTGAATCAAAGGAGCTGGCATCTCACTCTCTTTGAATCTTCTTTATCATGCTAAGAGGAGCAGGAAAAAGCAAAAAATTTCAGAATTGCACCTTGCAATGCGGAGAAATTACTGTTTGTGCATTTACAATATTCATTGATTTTTGCCATTGAAAAACGTCCAGAAATGATTGAAGCTACTGACTGAATGAAAGGAGCTGGCATCTCACTCTCTTTGAATCTTCTTTATCATGCTAAGAGGAGCAGGAAAAAGCAAAAAATTTCAGAATTGCACCTTGCAATGCGGAGAAATTACTGTTTGTGCATTTACAATATTCATTGATTTTTGCCATTGAAAAACGTCCAGAAATGATTGAAGCTACTGACTGAATGAAAGGAGCTGGCATCTCACTCTCTTTGAATCTTCTTTATCATGCTAAGAGGAGCAGGAAAAAGCAAAAAATTTCAGAATTGCACCTTGCAATGCGGAGAAATTACTGTTTGTGCATTTACAATATTCATTGATTTTTGCCATTGAAAAACATCATGTTATTCATATACCAGAAATGTTTGAAGCTACTGACTGAATGAAAGGAGTTGGCATCTCACTCTCTTTGAATCTTCTTTATCATGCTAAGAGGAGCAGGAAAAAGCAAAAAATTTCAGAATTGCACCTTGCAATGCGGAGAAATTACTGTTTGTGCATTTACAATATTCATTGATTTTTGCCATTGAAAAACATCATGTTATTCATATACCAGAAATGTTTGAAGCTACTGACTGAATGAAAGGAGCTGGCATCTCACTCTCTTTGAATCTTCTTTATCATGCTAAGAGGAGCAGGAAAAAGCAAAAAATTTTAGAATTGCACATTGCAATGTGGAGAAATTACTGTTTGTGCATTTACAATATTCATTGATTTTTACCATTGAAAAACGTCCAGAAATGATTGAAGCTACTGACTGAATGAAAGTAGCTGGCATCTCACTCTCTTTGAATCTTCTTTATCATGCTAAGAGGAGCAGGAAAAAGCAAAAAATTTCAGACTTGCACCTTGCAATGCGGAGAAATTACTGTTTGTGCATTTACAATATTCATTGATTTTTGCCATTGAAAAACATTATGTTATTCATATACCAGAAATGTTTGAAGCTACTGACTGAATGAAAGGAGCTGGCATCTCACTCTCTTTGAATCTTCTTTATCATGCTAAGAGGAGCAGGAAAAAGCAAAAAATTTCAGAATTGCACCTTGCAATGCGGAGAAATTACTGTTTGTGCATTTACAATATTCATTGATTTTTGCCATTGAAAAACGTCCAGAAATGATTGAAGCTACTGACTGAATGAAAGGAGCTGGCATCTCACTCTCTTTGAATCTTCTTTATCATGCTAAGAGGAGCAGGAAAAAGCAAAAAATTTCAGAATTGCACCTTGCAATGCGGAGAAATTACTGTTTGTGCATTTACAATATTCATTGATTTTTGCCATTGAAAAACGTCCAGAAATGATTGAAGCTACTGACTGAATGAAAGGAGCTGGCATCTCACTCTCTTTGAATCTTCTTTATCATGCTAAGAGGAGCAGGAAAAAGCAAAAAATTTCAGAATTGCACCTTGCAATGCGGAGAAATTACTGTTTGTGCATTTACAATATTCATTGTTTTTTGCCATTGAAAAACATGTTATTCATATACCAGAAATGTTTGAAGCTACTGACTGAATGAAAGGAGCTGGCACCTCACTCTCTTTGAATCTTCTTTATCATGCTAAGAGGAGCGAGAAAAAGCAAAAAATTTCAGAATTGCACCTTGCAATGCGGAGAAATTACTGTTTGTGCATTTACAATATTCATTGATTTTTGCCATTGAAAAACGTCCAGAAATGATTGAAGGTACTGACTGAATGAAAGGAGCTGGCATCTCACTCTCTTTGAATCTTCTTTATCATGCTAAGAGGAGCAGGAAAAAGCAAAAAATTTCAGAATTGCACCTTGCAATGCGGAGAAATTACTGTTTGTGCATTTACAATATTCATTGATTTTTGCCATTGAAAAACGTCCAGAAATGATTGAAGCTACTGACTGAATGAAAGGAGCTGGCATCTCACTCTCTTTGAATGTTCTTTATCATGCTAAGAGGAGCAGGAAAAAGCAAAAAATTTCAGAATTGCACCTTGCAATGTGGAGAAATTACTGTTTGTGCATTTACAATATTCATTGATTTTTACCATTGAAAAACGTCCAGAAATGATTGAAGCTACTGACTGAATGAAAGTAGCTGGCATCTCACTCTCTTTGAATCTTCTTTATCATGCTAAGAGGAGCAGGAAAAAGCAAAAATTTTCAGACTTGCACCTTGCAATGCGGAGAAATTACTGTTTGTGCATTTACAATATTCATTGATTTTTGCCATTGAAAAACGTCCAGAAATGATTGAAGGTACTGACTGAATGAAAGGAGCTGGCATCTCACTCTCTTTGAATCTTCTTTATCATGCTAAGAGGAGCAGGAAAAAGCAAAAAATTTTAGAATTGCACATTGCAATGTGGAGAAATTACTGTTTGTGCATTTACAATATTCATTGATTTTTACCATTGAAAAACGTCCAGAAATGATTGAAGCTACTGACTGAATGAAAGTAGCTGGCATCTCACTCTCTTTGAATCTTCTTTATCATGCTAAGAGGAGCAGGAAAAAGCAAAAAATTTCAGACTTGCACCTTGCAATGCGGAGAAATTACTGTTTGTGCATTTACAATATTCATTGATTTTTGCCATTGAAAAACATCATGTTATTCATATACCAGAAATGTTTGAAGCCACTGACTGAATGAAAGGAGCTGGCATCTCACTCTCTTTGAATCTTCTTTATCCTGCTAAGAGGAGCAGGAAAAAGCAAAAAATTTCAGAATTGCACCTTGCAATGCGGAGAAATTACTGTTTGTGCATTTACAATATTCATTGATTTTTGCCATTGAAAAACGTCCAGAAATGATTGAAGCTACTGACTGAATGAAAGGAGCTGGCATCTCACTCTCTTTGTATCTTCTTTATCATGCTAAGAGGAGCAGGAAAAAGCAAAAAATTTCAGAATTGCACCTTGCAATGCGGAGAAATTACTGTTTGTGCATTTACAATATTCATTGATTTTTGCCATTGAAAAACGTCCAGAAATGATTGAAGCTACTGACTGAATGAAAGGAGCTGGCATCTCACTCTCTTTGAATCTTCTTTATCATGCTAAGAGGAGCAGGAAAAAGCAAAAAATTTCAGAATTGCACGTTGCAATGCGGAGAAATTACTGTTTGTGCATTTACAATATTCATTGATTTTTGCCATTGAAAAACATGTTATTCATATACCAGAAATGTTTGAAGCTACTGACTGAATGAAAGGAGCTGGCACCTCACTCTCTTTGAATCTTCTTTATCATGCTAAGAGGAGCGGGAAAAAGCAAAAAATTTCAGAATTGCACCTTGCAATGCGGAGAAATTACTGTTTGTGCATTTACAATATTCATTGATTTTTGCCATTGAAAAACGTCCAGAAATGATTGAAGGTACTGACTGAATGAAAGGAGCTGGCATCTCACTCTCTTTGAATCTTCTTTATCATGCTAAGAGGAGCAGGAAAAAGCAAAAAATTTCAGAATTGCACCTTGCAATGCGGAGAAATTACTGTTTGTGCATTTACAATATTCATTGATTTTTGCCATTGAAAAACGTCCAGAAATGATTGAAGCTACTGACTGAATGAAAGGAGCTGGCATCTCACTCTCTTTGAATCTTCTTTATCATGCTAAGAGGAGCAGGAAAAAGCAAAAAATTTCAGAATTGCACCTTGCAATGCGGAGAAATTACAGTTTGTGCATTTACAATATTCATTGATTTTTGCCATTGAAAAACATCCAGAAATGATTGAAGCTACTGACTGAATGAAAGAAGCTGGCATCTCACTCTCTTTGAATCTTCTTTATCATGCTAAGAGGAGCAGGAAAAAGCAAAAAATTTCAGAATTGCACCTTGCAATGCGGAGAAATTACTGTTTGTGCATTTACAATATTCATTGATTTTTGCCATTGAAAAACATCATGTTATTCATATACCAGAAATGTTTGAAGCTACTGACTGAATGAAAGGAGCTGGCATCTCACTCTCTTTGAATCTTCTTTATCATGCTAAGAGGAGCAGGAAAAAGCAAAAAATTTCAGAATTGCACCTTGCAATGTGGAGAAATTACTGTTTGTGCATTTACAATATTCATTGATTTTTACCATTGAAAAACGTCCAGAAATGATTGAAGCTACTGACTGAATGAAAGGAGCTGGCATCTCACTCTCTTTGAATCTTCTTTATCATGCTAAGAGGAGCAGGAAAAAGCAAAAAATTTCAGACTTGCACCTTGCAATGCGGAGAAATTACTGTTTGTGCATTTACAATATTCATTGATTTTTGCCATTGAAAAACATCATGTTATTCATATACCAGAAATGTTTGAAGCTACTGACTGAATGAAAGGAGCTGGCATCTCACTCTCTTTGAATCTTCTTTATCATGCTAAGAGGAGCAGGAAAAAGCAAAAAATTTCAGACTTGCACCTTGCAATGCGGAGAAATTACTGTTTGTGCATTTACAATATTCATTGATTTTTGCCATTGAAAAACATCATGTTATTCATATACCAGAAATGTTTGAAGCTACTGACTGAATGAAAGGAGCTGGCATCTCACTCTCTTTGAATCTTCTTTATCATGCTAAGAGGAGCAGGAAAAAGCAAAAAATTTCAGAATTGCACCTTGCAATGCGGAGAAATTACTGTTTGTGCATTTACAATATTCATTGATTTTTGCCATTGAAAAACGTCCAGAAATGATTGAAGCTACTGACTGAATGAAAGGAGCTGGCATCTCACTCTCTTTGAATCTTCTTTATCATGCTAAGAGGAGCAGGAAAAAGCAAAAAATTTCAGAATTGCACCTTGCAATGCGGAGAAATTACTGTTTGTGCATTTACAATATTCATTGATTTTTGCCATTGAAAAACGTCCAGAAATGATTGAAGCTACTGACTGAATGAAAGGAGCTGGCATCTCACTCTCTTTGAATCTTCTTTATCATGCTAAGAGGAGCAGGAAAAAGCAAAAAATTTCAGAATTGCACCTTGCAATGCGGAGAAATTACTGTTTGTGCATTTACAATATTCGTTGATTTTTGCCATTGAAAAACGTCCAGAAATGATTGAAGCTACTGACTGAATGAAAGGAGCTGGCATCTCACTCTCTTTGAATCTTCTTTATCATGCTAAGAGGAGCAGGAAAATGCAAAAAATTTCAGAATTGCACCTTGCAATGCGGAGAAATTACAGTTTGTGCATTTACAATATTCATTGATTTTTGCCATTGAAAAACGTCCAGAAATGATTGAAGCTACTGACTGAATGAAAGGAGCTGGCATCTCACTCTCTTTGAATCTTCTTTATCATGCTAAGAGGAGCAGGAAAAAGCAAAAAATTTCAGAATTGCACCTTGCAATGCGGAGAAATTACTGTTTGTGCATTTACAATATTCATTGATTTTTGCCATTGAAAAACATGTTATTCATATACCAGAAATGTTTGAAGCTCCTGACTGAATGAAAGGAGCTGGCACCTCACTCTCTTTGAATCTTCTTTATCATGCTAAGAGGAGCAGGAAAAAGCAAAAAATTTCAGAATTGCACCTTGCAATGCGGAGAAATTACTGTTTGTGCATTTACAATATTCATTGATTTTTGCCATTGAAAAACGTCCAGAAATGATAGAAGCTACTGACTGAATGAAAGGAGCTGGCATCTCACTCTCTTTGAATCTTCTTTATCATGCTAAGAGGAGCAGGAAAAAGCAAAAAATTTCAGAATTGCACCTTGCAATGCGGAGAAATTACTGTTTGTGCATTTACAATATTCATTGATTTTTGCCATTGAAAAATGTCCAGAAATGATTGAAGCTACTGACTGAATGAAAGGAGCTGGCATCTCACTCTCTTTGAATCTTCTTTATCATGCTAAGAGGAGCAGGAAAAAGCAAAAAATTTCAGAATTGCGCCTTGCAATGCGGAGAAATTACTGTTTGTGCATTTACAAAATTCATTGATTTTTGCCATTGAAAAACATCATGTTATTCATATACCAGAAATGATTGAAGCTACTGACTGAAGGAAAGGAGCTGGCATCTCACTCTCTTTGAATCTTCTTTATCATGCTAAGAGGAGCAGGAAAAAGCAAAAAATTTCAGAATTGCACCTTGCAATGCGGAGAAATTACTGTTTGTGCATTTACAATATTCATTGATTTTTGCCATTGAAAAACGTCCAGAAATGATTGAAGCTACTGACTGAATGAAAGGAGCTGGCATCTCACTCTCTTTGAATCTTCTTTATCATGCTAAGAGGAGCAGGAAAAAGCAAAAAATTTCAGAATTGCACCTTGCAATGCGGAGAAATTACTGTTTGTGCATTTACAATATTCATTGATTTTTGCGATTGAAAAACATCATGTTATTCATATACCAGAAATGATTGAAGCTACTGACTGAATGAAAGGAGCTGGCATCTCACTCTCTTTGAATCTTCTTTATCATGCTAAGAGGAGCAGGAAAAAGTAAAAAATTTCAGAATTGCACCTTGCAATGCGGAGAAATTACTGTTTGTGCATTTACAATATTCAATGATTTTTGCCATTGAAAAACGTCCAGAAATGATTGAAGCTACTGACTGAATGAAAGGAGCTGGTATCTCACTCTCTTTGAATCTTGTTTATCATGCTAAGAGGAGCAGGAAAAAGCAAAAAATTTCAGAATTGCACCTTGCAATGCGGAGAAATTACTGTTTGTGCATTTACAATATTCATTGATTTTTGCCATTGAAAAACGTCCAGAAATGATTGAAGCTACTGACTGAATGAAAGGAGCTGGCATCTCACTCTCTTTGAATCTTCTTTATCATGCTAAGAGGAGCAGGAAAAAGCAAAAAATTTCAGAATTGCACCTTGCAATGCGGAGAAATTACTGTTTGTGCATTTACAATATTCATTGATTTTTGCTATTGAAAAACATCATGTTATTCATATACCAGAAATGATTGAAGCTACTGACTGAATGAAAGGAGCTGGCATCTCACTCTCTTTGAATCTTCTTTATCATGCTAAGAGGAGCAGGAAAAAGCAAAAAATTTCAGAATTGCACCTTGCAATGCGGAGAAATTACAGTTTGTGCATTTACAATATTCATTGATTTTTGCCATAGAAAAACGTCCAGAAATGATTGAAGCTACTGACTGAATGAAAGGAGCTGGCATCTCACTCTCTTTGAATATTCTTTATCATGCTAAGAGGAGCAGGAAAAAGCAAAAAATTTCAGAATTGCACCTTGCAATGCGGAGAAATTACTGTTTGTGCATTTACAATATTCATTGATTTTTGCCATTGAAAAACGTCCAGAAATGATTGAAGGTACTGACTGAATGAAAGGAGCTGGAATATCACTCTCTTTGAATCTTCTTTATCATGCTAAGAGGAGCAGGAAAAAGCAAAAAATTTCAGAATTGCACCTTGCAATGCGGAGAAATTACTGTTTGTGCATTTACAATATTCATTGATTTTTGCCATTGAAAAACGTCCAGAAATGATTGAAGCTACTGACTGAATGAAAGGAGCTGGCATCTCACTCTCTTTGAATCTTCTTTATCATGCTAAGAGGAGCAGGAAAAAGCAAAAAATTTCAGAATTGCACCTTGCAATGCGGAGAAATTACTGTTTGTGCATTTACAATATTCATTGATTTTTGCCATTGAAAAATGTCCAGAAATGATTGAAGCTACTGACTGAATGAAAGGAGCTGGCATCTCACTCTCTTTGAATCTTCTTTATCATGCTAAGAGGAGCAGGAAAAAGCAAAAAATTTCAGAATTGCGCCTTGCAATGCGGAGAAATTACTGTTTGTGCATTTACAAAATTCATTGATTTTTGCCATTGAAAAAAATCATGTTATTCATATACCAGAAATGATTGAAGCTACTGACTGAAGGAAAGGAGCTGGCATCTCACTCTCTTTGAATCTTCTTTATCATGCTAAGAGGAGCAGGAAAAAGCAAAAAATTTCAGAATTGCACCTTGCAATGCGGAGAAATTACTGTTTGTGCATTTACAATATTCATTGATTTTTGCCATTGAAAAACATCCAGAAATGATTGAAGCTACTGACTGAATGAAAGGAGCTGGCATCTCACTCTCTTTGAATCTTCTTTATCATGCTAAGAGGAGCAGGAAAAAGCAAAAAATTTCAGAATTGCACCTTGCAATGCGGAGAAATTACAGTTTGTGCATTTACAATATTCATTGATTTTTGCCATTGAAAAACGTCCAGAAATGATTGAAGCTACTGACTGAATGAAAGGAGCTGGCATCTCACTCTCTTTGAATATTCTTTATCATGCTAAGAGGAGCAGGAAAAAGCAAAAAATTTCAGAATTGCACCTTGCAATGCGGAGAAATTACTGTTTGTGCATTTACAATATTCATTGATTTTTGCCATTGAAAAACGTCCAGAAATGATTGAAGGTACTGACTGAATGAAAGGAGCTGGAATATCACTCTCTTTGAATCTTCTTTATCATGCTAAGAGGAGCAGGAAAAAGCCAAAAATTTCAGAATTGCACCTTGCAATGCGGAGAAATTACTGTTTGTGCATTTACAATATTCATTGATTTTTGCCATTGAAAAACGTCCAGAAATGATTGAAGCTACTGACTGAATGAAAGGAGCTGGCATCTCACTCTCTTTGAATCTTCTTTATCATGCTAAGAGGAGCAGGAAAAAGCAAAAAATTTCAGAATTGCACCTTGCAATGCGGAGAAATTACTGTTTGTGCATTTACAATATTCATTGATTTTTGCCATTGAAAAATGTCCAGAAATGATTGAAGCTACTGACTGAATGAAAGGAGCTGGCATCTCACTCTCTTTGAATCTTCTTTATCATGCTAAGAGGAGCAGGAAAAAGCAAAAAATTTCAGAATTGCGCCTTGCAATGCGGAGAAATTACTGTTTGTGCATTTACAAAATTCATTGATTGTTGCCATTGAAAAACATCATGTTATTCATATACCAGAAATGATTGAAGCTACTGACTGAAGGAAAGGAGCTGGCATCTCACTCTCTTTGAATCTTCTTTATCATGCTAAGAGGAGCAGGAAAAAGCAAAAAATTTCAGAATTGCACCTTGCAATGCGGAGAAATTACTGTTTGTGCATTTACAATATTCATTGATTTTTGCCATTGAAAAACATCCAGAAATGATTGAAGCTACTGACTGAATGAAAGGAGCTGGCATCTCACTCTCTTTGAATCTTCTTTATCATGCTAAGAGGAGCAGGAAAAAGCAAAAAATTTCAGAATTGCACCTTGCAATGCGGAGAAATTACTGTTTGTGCATTTACAATATTCATTGATTTTTGCGATTGAAAAACATCATGTTATTCATATACCAGAAATGATTGAAGCTACTGACTGAATGAAAGGAGCTGGCATCTCACTCTCTTTGAATCTTCTTTATCATGCTAAGAGGAGCAGGAAAAAGTAAAAAATTTCAGAATTGCACCTTGCAATGCGGAGAAATTACTGTTTGTGCATTTACAATATTCAATGATTTTTGCCATTGAAAAACGTCCAGAAATGATTGAAGCTACTGACTGAATGAAAGGAGCTGGCATCTCACTCTCTTTGAATCTTGTTTATCATGCTAAGAGGAGCAGGAAAAAGCAAAAAATTTCAGAATTGCACCTTGCAATGCGGAGAAATTACTGTTTGTGCATTTACAATATTCATTGATTTTTGCCATTGAAAAACGTCCAGAAATGATTGAAGCTACTGACTGAATGAAAGGAGCTGGCATCTCACTCTCTTTGAATCTTCTTTATCATGCTAAGAGGAGCAGGAAAAAGCAAAAAATTTCAGAATTGCACCTTGCAATGCGGAGAAATTACTGTTTGTGCATTTACAATATTCATTGATTTTTGCCATTGAAAAACATCATGTTATTCATATACCAGAAATGATTGAAGCTACTGACTGAATGAAAGGAGCTGGCATCTCACTCTCTGTGAATCTTCTTTATCATGCTAAGAGGAGCAGGAAAAAGCAAAAAATTTCAGAATTGCACCTTGCAATGCGGAGAAATTACTGTTTGTGCATTTACAATATTCATTGATTTTTGCCATTGAAAAACGTCCAGAAATGATTGAAGCTACTGACTGAATGAAAGGAGCTGGCATCTCACTCTCTTTGAATCTTGTTTATCATGCTAAGAGGAGCAGGAAAAAGCAAAAAATTTCAGAATTGCACCTTGCAATGCGGAGAAATTACTGTTTGTGCATTTACAATATTCATTGATTTTTGCCATTGAAAAACGTCCAGAAATGATTGAAGCTACTGACTGAATGAAAGGAGCTGGCATCTCACTCTCTTTGAATCTTCTTTATCATGCTAAGAGGAGCAGGAAAAAGCAAAAAATTTCAGAATTGCACCTTGCAATGCGGAGAAATTACTGTTTGTGCATTTACAATATTCATTGATTTTTGCTATTGAAAAACATCATGTTATTCATATACCAGAAATGATTGAAGCTACTGACTGAATGAAAGGAGCTGGCATCTCACTCTCTTTGAATCTTCTTTATCATGCTAAGAGGAGCAGGAAAAAGCAAAAAATTTCAGAATTGCACCTTGCAATGCGGAGAAATTACAGTTTGTGCATTTACAATATTCATTGATTTTTGCCATTGAAAAACGTCCAGAAATGATTGAAGCTACTGACTGAATGAAAGGAGCTGGCATCTCACTCTCTTTGAATCTTCTTTATCATGCTAAGAGGAGCAGGAAAAAGCAAAAAATTTCAGAATTGCACCTTGCAATGCGGAGAAATTACTGTTTGTGCATTTACAATATTCATTGATTTTTGCCATTGAAAAACGTCCAGAAATGATTGAAGGTACTGACTGAATGAAAGGAGCTGGCATCTCACTCTCTTTGAATCTTCTTTATCATGCTAAGAGGAGCAGGAAAAAGCAAAAAATTTCAGAATTGCACCTTGCAATGCGGAGAAATTACTGTTTGTGCATTTACAATATTCATTGATTTTTGCCATTGAAAAACGTCCAGAAATGATTGAAGCTACTGACTGAATGAAAGGAGCTGGCATCTCACTCTCTTTGAATCTTCTTTATCATGCTAAGAGGAGCAGGAAAAAGCAAAAAATTTCAGAATTGCACCTTGCAATGCGGAGAAATTACTGTTTGTGCATTTACAATATTCATTGATTTTTGCCATTGAAAAACGTCCAGAAATGATTGAAGGTACTGACTGAATGAAAGGAGCTGGCATCTCACTCTCTTTGAATCTTCTTTATCATGCTAAGAGGAGCAGGAAAAAGCAAAAAATTTCAGAATTGCACCTTGCAATGCGGAGAAATTACTGTTTGTGCATTTACAATATTCATTGATTTTTGCCATTGAAAAACGTCCAGAAATGATTGAAGCTACTGACTGAATGAAAGGAGCTGGCATCTCACTCTCTTTGAATCTTCTTTATCATGCTAAGAGGAGCAGGAAAAAGCAAAAAATTTCAGAATTGCACCTTGCAATGCGGAGAAATTACTGTTTGTGCATTTACAATATTCATTGATTTTTGCCATTGAAAAACATCATGTTATTCATATACCAGAAATGTTTGAAGCTACTGACTGAATGAAAGGAGTTGGCATCTCACTCTCTTTGAATCTTCTTTATCATGCTAAGAGGAGCAGGAAAAAGCAAAAAATTTCAGAATTGCACCTTGCAATGCGGAGAAATTACTGTTTGTGCATTTACAATATTCATTGATTTTTGCCATTGAAAAACATCATGTTATTCATATACCAGAAATGTTTGAAGCTACTGACTGAATGAAAGGAGCTGGCATCTCACTCTCTTTGAATCTTCTTTATCATGCTAAGAGGAGCAGGAAAAAGCAAAAAATTTTAGAATTGCACATTGCAATGTGGAGAAATTACTGTTTGTGCATTTACAATATTCATTGATTTTTACCATTGAAAAACGTCCAGAAATGATTGAAGCTACTGACTGAATGAAAGTAGCTGGCATCTCACTCTCTTTGAATCTTCTTTATCATGCTAAGAGGAGCAGGAAAAAGCAAAAAATTTCAGACTTGCACCTTGCAATGCGGAGAAATTACTGTTTGTGCATTTACAATATTCATTGATTTTTGCCATTGAAAAACATGTTATTCATATACCAGAAATGTTTGAAGCTACTGACTGAATGAAAGGAGCTGGCATCTCACTCTCTTTGAATCTTCTTTATCATGCTAAGAGGAGCAGGAAAAAGCAAAAAATTTCAGAATTGCACCTTGAAATGCGGAGAAATTACTGTTTGTGCATTTACAATATTCATTGATTATTGCCATTGAAAAACGTCCAGAAATGATTGAAGCTACTGACTGAATGAAAGGAGCTGGCATCTCACTCTCTTTGAATCTTCTTTATCATGCTAAGAGGAGCAGGAAAAAGCAAAAAATTTCAGAATTGCACCTTGCAATGCGGAGAAATTACTGTTTGTGCATTTACAATATTCATTGATTTTTGCCATTGAAAAACGTCCAGAAATGATTGAAGCTACTGACTGAATGAAAGGAGCTGGCATCTCACTCTCTTTGAATCTTCTTTATCATGCTAAGAGGAGCAGGAAAAAGCAAAAAATTTCAGAATTGCACCTTGCAATGCGGAGAAATTACTGTTTGTGCATTTACAATATTCATTGATTTTTGCCATTGAAAAACATGTTATTCATATACCAGAAATGTTTGAAGCTACTGACTGAATGAAAGGAGCTGGCACCTCACTCTCTTTGAATCTTCTTTATCATGCTAAGAGGAGCGAGAAAAAGCAAAAAATTTCAGAATTGCACCTTGCAATGCGGAGAAATTACTGTTTGTGCATTTATAATATTCAATGATTTTTGCCATTGAAAAACGTCCAGAAATGATTGAAGCTACTGACTGAACGAAAGGAGCTGGCATCTCACTCTCTTTGAATCTTCTTTATCATGCTAAGAGGAGCAGGAAAAAGCAAAAAATTTCAGAATTGCACCTTGCAATGCGGAGAAATTACTGTTTGTGCATTTACAATATTCATTGATTTTTGCCATTGAAAAACGTCCAGAAATGATTGAAGCTACTGACTGAATGAAAGGAGCTGGCATCTCACTCTCTTTGAATCTTCTTTATCATGCTAAGAGGAGCAGGAAAAAGCAAAAAATTTCAGAATTGCACCTTGCAATGCGGAGAAATTACTGTTTGTGCATTTACAATATTCATTGATTTTTGCCATTGAAAAACATCATGTTATTCATATACCAGAAATGTTTGAAGCTACTGGCTGAATGAAAGGAGCTGACATCTCACTCTCTTTGAATCTTCTTTATCATGCTAAGAGGAGCAGGAAAAAGCAAAAAATTTCAGAATTGCACCTTGCAATGCGGAGAAATTACTGTTTGTGCATTTACAATATTCATTGATTTTTGCCATTGAAAAACGTCCAGAAATGATTGAAGCTACTGACTGAATGAAAGGAGCTGGCATCTCACTCTCTTTGAATCTTCTTTATCATGCTAAGAGGAGCAGGAAAAAGCAAAAAATTTCAGAATTGCACCTTGCAATGCGGAGAAATTACTGTTTGTGCATTTACAATATTCATTGATTTTTGCCATTGAAAAACATCATGTTATTCATATACCAGAAATGTTTGAAGCTACTGACTGAATGAAAGGAGCTGGCATCTCACTCTCTTTGAATCTTCTTTATCATGCTAAGAGGAGCAGGAAAAAGCAAAAAATTTCAGAATTGCACCTTGCAATGTGGAGAAATTACTGTTTGTGCATTTACAATATTCATTGATTTTTGCCATTGAAAAACATCATGTTATTCATATACCAGAAATGTTTGAAGCTACTGACTGAATGAAAGGAGCTGGCATCTCACTCTCTTTGAATCTTCTTTATCATGCTAAGAGGAGCAGGAAAAAGCAAAAAATTTCAGAATTGCACCTTGCAATGTGGAGAAATTACTGTTTGTGCATTTACAATATTCATTGATTTTTACCATTGAAAAACGTCCAGAAATGATTGAAGCTACTGACTGAATGAAAGTAGCTGGCATCTCACTCTCTTTGAATCTTCTTTATCATGCTAAGAGGAGCAGGAAAAAGCAAAAAATTTCAGACTTGCACCTTGCAATGCGGAGAAATTACTGTTTGTGCATTTACAATATTCATTGATTTTTGCCATTGAAAAACATCATGTTATTCATATACCAGAAATGTTTGAAGCTACTGACTGAATGAAAGGAGCTGGCATCTCACTCTCTTTGAATCTTCTTTATCATGCTAAGAGGAGCAGGAAAAAGCAAAAAATTTCAGAATTGCACCTTGCAATGTGGAGAAATTACTGATTGTGCATTTACAATATTCATTGATTTTTACCATTGAAAAACGTCCAGAAATGATTGAAGCTACTGACTGAATGAAAGTAGCTGGCATCTCACTCTCTTTGAATCTTCTTTATCATGCTAAGAGGAGCAGGAAAAAGCAAAAAATTTCAGACTTGCACCTTGCAATGCGGAGAAATTACTGTTTGTGCATTTACAATATTCATTGATTTTTGCCATTGAAAAACATCATGTTATTCATATACCAGAAATGTTTGAAGCTACTGACTGAATCAAAGGAGCTGGCATCTCACTCTCTTTGAATCTTCTTTATCATGCTAAGAGGAGCAGGAAAAAGCAAAAAATTTCAGAATTGCACCTTGCAATGCGGAGAAATTACTGTTTGTGCATTTACAATATTCATTGATTTTTGCCATTGAAAAACGTCCAGAAATGATTGAAGCTACTGACTGAATGAAAGGAGCTGGCATCTCACTCTCTTTGAATCTTCTTTATCATGCTAAGAGGAGCAGGAAAAAGCAAAAAATTTCAGAATTGCACCTTGCAATGCGGAGAAATTACTGTTTGTGCATTTACAATATTCATTGATTTTTGCCATTGAAAAACGTCCAGAAATGATTGAAGCTACTGACTGAATGAAAGGAGCTGGCATCTCACTCTCTTTGAATCTTCTTTATCATGCTAAGAGGAGCAGGAAAAAGCAAAAAATTTCAGAATTGCACCTTGCAATGCGGAGAAATTACTGTTTGTGCATTTACAATATTCATTGATTTTTGCCATTGAAAAACATCATGTTATTCATATACCAGAAATGTTTGAAGCTACTGACTGAATGAAAGGAGTTGGCATCTCACTCTCTTTGAATCTTCTTTATCATGCTAAGAGGAGCAGGAAAAAGCAAAAAATTTCAGAATTGCACCTTGCAATGCGGAGAAATTACTGTTTGTGCATTTACAATATTCATTGATTTTTGCCATTGAAAAACATCATGTTATTCATATACCAGAAATGTTTGAAGCTACTGACTGAATGAAAGGAGCTGGCATCTCACTCTCTTTGAATCTTCTTTATCATGCTAAGAGGAGCAGGAAAAAGCAAAAAATTTTAGAATTGCACATTGCAATGTGGAGAAATTACTGTTTGTGCATTTACAATATTCATTGATTTTTACCATTGAAAAACGTCCAGAAATGATTGAAGCTACTGACTGAATGAAAGTAGCTGGCATCTCACTCTCTTTGAATCTTCTTTATCATGCTAAGAGGAGCAGGAAAAAGCAAAAAATTTCAGACTTGCACCTTGCAATGCGGAGAAATTACTGTTTGTGCATTTACAATATTCATTGATTTTTGCCATTGAAAAACATTATGTTATTCATATACCAGAAATGTTTGAAGCTACTGACTGAATGAAAGGAGCTGGCATCTCACTCTCTTTGAATCTTCTTTATCATGCTAAGAGGAGCAGGAAAAAGCAAAAAATTTCAGAATTGCACCTTGCAATGCGGAGAAATTACTGTTTGTGCATTTACAATATTCATTGATTTTTGCCATTGAAAAACGTCCAGAAATGATTGAAGCTACTGACTGAATGAAAGGAGCTGGCATCTCACTCTCTTTGAATCTTCTTTATCATGCTAAGAGGAGCAGGAAAAAGCAAAAAATTTCAGAATTGCACCTTGCAATGCGGAGAAATTACTGTTTGTGCATTTACAATATTCATTGATTTTTGCCATTGAAAAACGTCCAGAAATGATTGAAGCTACTGACTGAATGAAAGGAGCTGGCATCTCACTCTCTTTGAATCTTCTTTATCATGCTAAGAGGAGCAGGAAAAAGCAAAAAATTTCAGAATTGCACCTTGCAATGCGGAGAAATTACTGTTTGTGCATTTACAATATTCATTGATTTTTGCCATTGAAAAACATGTTATTCATATACCAGAAATGTTTGAAGCTACTGACTGAATGAAAGGAGCTGGCACCTCACTCTCTTTGAATCTTCTTTATCATGCTAAGAGGAGCGAGAAAAAGCAAAAAATTTCAGAATTGCACCTTGCAATGCGGAGAAATTACTGTTTGTGCATTTACAATATTCATTGATTTTTGCCATTGAAAAACGTCCAGAAATGATTGAAGGTACTGACTGAATGAAAGGAGCTGGCATCTCACTCTCTTTGAATCTTCTTTATCATGCTAAGAGGAGCAGGAAAAAGCAAAAAATTTCAGAATTGCACCTTGCAATGCGGAGAAATTACTGTTTGTGCATTTACAATATTCATTGATTTTTGCCATTGAAAAACGTCCAGAAATGATTGAAGCTACTGACTGAATGAAAGGAGCTGGCATCTCACTCTCTTTGAATCTTCTTTATCATGCTAAGAGGAGCAGGAAAAAGCAAAAAATTTCAGAATTGCACCTTGCAATGCGGAGAAATTACTGTTTGTGCATTTACAATATTCATTGATTTTTGCCATTGAAAAACATCATGTTATTCATATACCAGAAATGTTTGAAGCTACTGACTGAATGAAAGGAGCTGGCATCTCACTCTCTTTGAATCTTCTTTATCATGCTAAGAGGAGCAGGAAAAAGCAAAAAATTTCAGAATTGCACCTTGCAATGTGGAGAAATTACTGTTTGTGCATTTACAATATTCATTGATTTTTGCCATTGAAAAACATCATGTTATTCATATACCAGAAATGTTTGAAGCTACTGACTGAATGAAAGGAGCTGGCATCTCACTCTCTTTGAATCTTCTTTATCATGCTAAGAGGAGCAGGAAAAAGCAAAAAATTTCAGAATTGCACCTTGCAATGTGGAGAAATTACTGTTTGTGCATTTACAATATTCATTGATTTTTACCATTGAAAAACGTCCAGAAATGATTGAAGCTACTGACTGAATGAAAGTAGCTGGCATCTCACTCTCTTTGAATCTTCTTTATCATGCTAAGAGGAGCAGGAAAAAGCAAAAAATTTCAGACTTGCACCTTGCAATGCGGAGAAATTACTGTTTGTGCATTTACAATATTCATTGATTTTTGCCATTGAAAAACATCATGTTATTCATATACCAGAAATGTTTGAAGCTACTGACTGAATGAAAGGAGCTGGCATCTCACTCTCTTTGAATCTTCTTTATCATGCTAAGAGGAGCAGGAAAAAGCAAAAAATTTCAGAATTGCACCTTGCAATGTGGAGAAATTACTGATTGTGCATTTACAATATTCATTGATTTTTACCATTGAAAAACGTCCAGAAATGATTGAAGCTACTGACTGAATGAAAGTAGCTGGCATCTCACTCTCTTTGAATCTTCTTTATCATGCTAAGAGGAGCAGGAAAAAGCAAAAAATTTCAGACTTGCACCTTGCAATGCGGAGAAATTACTGTTTGTGCATTTACAATATTCATTGATTTTTGCCATTGAAAAACATCATGTTATTCATATACCAGAAATGTTTGAAGCTACTGACTGAATCAAAGGAGCTGGCATCTCACTCTCTTTGAATCTTCTTTATCATGCTAAGAGGAGCAGGAAAAAGCAAAAAATTTCAGAATTGCACCTTGCAATGCGGAGAAATTACTGTTTGTGCATTTACAATATTCATTGATTTTTGCCATTGAAAAACGTCCAGAAATGATTGAAGCTACTGACTGAATGAAAGGAGCTGGCATCTCACTCTCTTTGAATCTTCTTTATCATGCTAAGAGGAGCAGGAAAAAGCAAAAAATTTCAGAATTGCACCTTGCAATGCGGAGAAATTACTGTTTGTGCATTTACAATATTCATTGATTTTTGCCATTGAAAAACGTCCAGAAATGATTGAAGCTACTGACTGAATGAAAGGAGCTGGCATCTCACTCTCTTTGAATCTTCTTTATCATGCTAAGAGGAGCAGGAAAAAGCAAAAAATTTCAGAATTGCACCTTGCAATGCGGAGAAATTACTGTTTGTGCATTTACAATATTCATTGATTTTTGCCATTGAAAAACATCATGTTATTCATATACCAGAAATGTTTGAAGCTACTGACTGAATGAAAGGAGTTGGCATCTCACTCTCTTTGAATCTTCTTTATCATGCTAAGAGGAGCAGGAAAAAGCAAAAAATTTCAGAATTGCACCTTGCAATGCGGAGAAATTACTGTTTGTGCATTTACAATATTCATTGATTTTTGCCATTGAAAAACATCATGTTACTCATATACCAGAAATGTTTGAAGCTACTGACTGAATGAAAGGAGCTGGCATCTCACTCTCTTTGAATCTTCTTTATCATGCTAAGAGGAGCAGGAAAAAGCAAAAAATTTTAGAATTGCACATTGCAATGTGGAGAAATTACTGTTTGTGCATTTACAATATTCATTGATTTTTACCATTGAAAAACGTCCAGAAATGATTGAAGCTACTGACTGAATGAAAGTAGCTGGCATCTCACTCTCTTTGAATCTTCTTTATCATGCTAAGAGGAGCAGGAAAAAGCAAAAAATTTCAGACTTGCACCTTGCAATGCGGAGAAATTACTGTTTGTGCATTTACAATATTCATTGATTTTTGCCATTGAAAAACATTATGTTATTCATATACCAGAAATGTTTGAAGCTACTGACTGAATGAAAGGAGCTGGCATCTCACTCTCTTTGAATCTTCTTTATCATGCTAAGAGGAGCAGGAAAAAGCAAAAAATTTCAGAATTGCACCTTGCAATGCGGAGAAATTACTGTTTGTGCATTTACAATATTCATTGATTTTTGCCATTGAAAAACGTCCAGAAATGATTGAAGCTACTGACTGAATGAAAGGAGCTGGCATCTCACTCTCTTTGAATCTTCTTTATCATGCTAAGAGGAGCAGGAAAAAGCAAAAAATTTCAGAATTGCACCTTGCAATGCGGAGAAATTACTGTTTGTGCATTTACAATATTCATTGATTTTTGCCATTGAAAAACGTCCAGAAATGATTGAAGCTACTGACTGAATGAAAGGAGCTGGCATCTCACTCTCTTTGAATCTTCTTTATCATGCTAAGAGGAGCAGGAAAAAGCAAAAAATTTCAGAATTGCACCTTGCAATGCGGAGAAATTACTGTTTGTGCATTTACAATATTCATTGATTTTTGCCATTGAAAAACATGTTATTCATATACCAGAAATGTTTGAAGCTACTGACTGAATGAAAGGAGCTGGCACCTCACTCTCTTTGAATCTTCTTTATCATGCTAAGAGGAGCGAGAAAAAGCAAAAAATTTCAGAATTGCACCTTGCAATGCGGAGAAATTACTGTTTGTGCATTTACAATATTCATTGATTTTTGCCATTGAAAAACGTCCAGAAATGATTGAAGGTACTGACTGAATGAAAGGAGCTGGCATCTCACTCTCTTTGAATCTTCTTTATCATGCTAAGAGGAGCAGGAAAAAGCAAAAAATTTCAGAATTGCACCTTGCAATGCGGAGAAATTACTGTTTGTGCATTTACAATATTCATTGATTTTTGCCATTGAAAAACGTCCAGAAATGATTGAAGCTACTGACTGAATGAAAGGAGCTGGCATCTCACTCTCTTTGAATGTTCTTTATCATGCTAAGAGGAGCAGGAAAAAGCAAAAAATTTCAGAATTGCACCTTGCAATGTGGAGAAATTACTGTTTGTGCATTTACAATATTCATTGATTTTTACCATTGAAAAACGTCCAGAAATGATTGAAGCTACTGACTGAATGAAAGTAGCTGGCATCTCACTCTCTTTGAATCTTCTTTATCATGCTAAGAGGAGCAGGAAAAAGCAAAAATTTTCAGACTTGCACCTTGCAATGCGGAGAAATTACTGTTTGTGCATTTACAATATTCATTGATTTTTGCCATTGAAAAACGTCCAGAAATGATTGAAGGTACTGACTGAATGAAAGGAGCTGGCATCTCACTCTCTTTGAATCTTCTTTATCATGCTAAGAGGAGCAGGAAAAAGCAAAAAATTTTAGAATTGCACATTGCAATGTGGAGAAATTACTGTTTGTGCATTTACAATATTCATTGATTTTTACCATTGAAAAACGTCCAGAAATGATTGAAGCTACTGACTGAATGAAAGTAGCTGGCATCTCACTCTCTTTGAATCTTCTTTATCATGCTAAGAGGAGCAGGAAAAAGCAAAAAATTTCAGACTTGCACCTTGCAATGCGGAGAAATTACTGTTTGTGCATTTACAATATTCATTGATTTTTGCCATTGAAAAACATCATGTTATTCATATACCAGAAATGTTTGAAGCCACTGACTGAATGAAAGGAGCTGGCATCTCACTCTCTTTGAATCTTCTTTATCCTGCTAAGAGGAGCAGGAAAAAGCAAAAAATTTCAGAATTGCACCTTGCAATGCGGAGAAATTACTGTTTGTGCATTTACAATATTCATTGATTTTTGCCATTGAAAAACGTCCAGAAATGATTGAAGCTACTGACTGAATGAAAGGAGCTGGCATCTCACTCTCTTTGTATCTTCTTTATCATGCTAAGAGGAGCAGGAAAAAGCAAAAAATTTCAGAATTGCACCTTGCAATGCGGAGAAATTACTGTTTGTGCATTTACAATATTCATTGATTTTTGCCATTGAAAAACGTCCAGAAATGATTGAAGCTACTGACTGAATGAAAGGAGCTGGCATCTCACTCTCTTTGAATCTTCTTTATCATGCTAAGAGGAGCAGGAAAAAGCAAAAAATTTCAGAATTGCACGTTGCAATGCGGAGAAATTACTGTTTGTGCATTTACAATATTCATTGATTTTTGCCATTGAAAAACATGTTATTCATATACCAGAAATGTTTGAAGCTACTGACTGAATGAAAGGAGCTGGCACCTCACTCTCTTTGAATCTTCTTTATCATGCTAAGAGGAGCGGGAAAAAGCAAAAAATTTCAGAATTGCACCTTGCAATGCGGAGAAATTACTGTTTGTGCATTTACAATATTCATTGATTTTTGCCATTGAAAAACGTCCAGAAATGATTGAAGGTACTGACTGAATGAAAGGAGCTGGCATCTCACTCTCTTTGAATCTTCTTTATCATGCTAAGAGGAGCAGGAAAAAGCAAAAAATTTCAGAATTGCACCTTGCAATGCGGAGAAATTACTGTTTGTGCATTTACAATATTCATTGATTTTTGCCATTGAAAAACGTCCAGAAATGATTGAAGCTACTGACTGAATGAAAGGAGCTGGCATCTCACTCTCTTTGAATCTTCTTTATCATGCTAAGAGGAGCAGGAAAAAGCAAAAAATTTCAGAATTGCACCTTGCAATGCGGAGAAATTACAGTTTGTGCATTTACAATATTCATTGATTTTTGCCATTGAAAAACATCCAGAAATGATTGAAGCTACTGACTGAATGAAAGAAGCTGGCATCTCACTCTCTTTGAATCTTCTTTATCATGCTAAGAGGAGCAGGAAAAAGCAAAAAATTTCAGAATTGCACCTTGCAATGCGGAGAAATTACTGTTTGTGCATTTACAATATTCATTGATTTTTGCCATTGAAAAACATCATGTTATTCATATACCAGAAATGTTTGAAGCTACTGACTGAATGAAAGGAGCTGGCATCTCACTCTCTTTGAATCTTCTTTATCATGCTAAGAGGAGCAGGAAAAAGCAAAAAATTTCAGAATTGCACCTTGCAATGTGGAGAAATTACTGTTTGTGCATTTACAATATTCATTGATTTTTACCATTGAAAAACGTCCAGAAATGATTGAAGCTACTGACTGAATGAAAGGAGCTGGCATCTCACTCTCTTTGAATCTTCTTTATCATGCTAAGAGGAGCAGGAAAAAGCAAAAAATTTCAGACTTGCACCTTGCAATGCGGAGAAATTACTGTTTGTGCATTTACAATATTCATTGATTTTTGCCATTGAAAAACATCATGTTATTCATATACCAGAAATGTTTGAAGCTACTGACTGAATGAAAGGAGCTGGCATCTCACTCTCTTTGAATCTTCTTTATCATGCTAAGAGGAGCAGGAAAAAGCAAAAAATTTCAGACTTGCACCTTGCAATGCGGAGAAATTACTGTTTGTGCATTTACAATATTCATTGATTTTTGCCATTGAAAAACATCATGTTATTCATATACCAGAAATGTTTGAAGCTACTGACTGAATGAAAGGAGCTGGCATCTCACTCTCTTTGAATCTTCTTTATCATGCTAAGAGGAGCAGGAAAAAGCAAAAAATTTCAGAATTGCACCTTGCAATGCGGAGAAATTACTGTTTGTGCATTTACAATATTCATTGATTTTTGCCATTGAAAAACGTCCAGAAATGATTGAAGCTACTGACTGAATGAAAGGAGCTGGCATCTCACTCTCTTTGAATCTTCTTTATCATGCTAAGAGGAGCAGGAAAAAGCAAAAAATTTCAGAATTGCACCTTGCAATGCGGAGAAATTACTGTTTGTGCATTTACAATATTCATTGATTTTTGCCATTGAAAAACGTCCAGAAATGATTGAAGCTACTGACTGAATGAAAGGAGCTGGCATCTCACTCTCTTTGAATCTTCTTTATCATGCTAAGAGGAGCAGGAAAAAGCAAAAAATTTCAGAATTGCACCTTGCAATGCGGAGAAATTACTGTTTGTGCATTTACAATATTCGTTGATTTTTGCCATTGAAAAACGTCCAGAAATGATTGAAGCTACTGACTGAATGAAAGGAGCTGGCATCTCACTCTCTTTGAATCTTCTTTATCATGCTAAGAGGAGCAGGAAAATGCAAAAAATTTCAGAATTGCACCTTGCAATGCGGAGAAATTACAGTTTGTGCATTTACAATATTCATTGATTTTTGCCATTGAAAAACGTCCAGAAATGATTGAAGCTACTGACTGAATGAAAGTAGCTGGCATCTCACTCTCTTTGAATCTTCTTTATCATGCTAAGAGGAGCAGGAAAAAGCAAAAAATTTCAGACTTGCACCTTGCAATGCGGAGAAATTACTGTTTGTGCATTTACAATATTCATTGATTTTTGCCATTGAAAAACATTATGTTATTCATATACCAGAAATGTTTGAAGCTACTGACTGAATGAAAGGAGCTGGCATCTCACTCTCTTTGAATCTTCTTTATCATGCTAAGAGGAGCAGGAAAAAGCAAAAAATTTCAGAATTGCACCTTGCAATGCGGAGAAATTACTGTTTGTGCATTTACAATATTCGTTGATTTTTGCCATTGAAAAACGTCCAGAAATGATTGAAGCTACTGACTGAATGAAAGGAGCTGGCATCTCACTCTCTTTGAATCTTCTTTATCATGCTAAGAGGAGCAGGAAAATGCAAAAAATTTCAGAATTGCACCTTGCAATGCGGAGAAATTACAGTTTGTGCATTTACAATATTCATTGATTTTTGCCATTGAAAAACGTCCAGAAATGATTGAAGCTACTGACTGAATGAAAGTAGCTGGCATCTCACTCTCTTTGAATCTTCTTTATCATGCTAAGAGGAGCAGGAAAAAGCAAAAAATTTCAGACTTGCACCTTGCAATGCGGAGAAATTACTGTTTGTGCATTTACAATATTCATTGATTTTTGCCATTGAAAAACATTATGTTATTCATATACCAGAAATGTTTGAAGCTACTGACTGAATGAAAGGAGCTGGCATCTCACTCTCTTTGAATCTTCTTTATCATGCTAAGAGGAGCAGGAAAAAGCAAAAAATTTCAGAATTGCACCTTGCAATGCGGAGAAATTACTGTTTGTGCATTTACAATATTCATTGATTTTTGCCATTGAAAAACGTCCAGAAATGATTGAAGCTACTGACTGAATGAAAGGAGCTGGCATCTCACTCTCTTTGAATCTTCTTTATCATGCTAAGAGGAGCAGGAAAAAGCAAAAAATTTCAGAATTGCACCTTGCAATGCGGAGAAATTACTGTTTGTGCATTTACAATATTCATTGATTTTTGCCATTGAAAAACGTCCAGAAATGATTGAAGCTACTGACTGAATGAAAGGAGCTGGCATCTCACTCTCTTTGAATCTTCTTTATCATGCTAAGAGGAGCAGGAAAAAGCAAAAAATTTCAGAATTGCACCTTGCAATGCGGAGAAATTACTGTTTGTGCATTTACAATATTCATTGATTTTTGCCATTGAAAAACATGTTATTCATATACCAGAAATGTTTGAAGCTACTGACTGAATGAAAGGAGCTGGCACCTCACTCTCTTTGAATCTTCTTTATCATGCTAAGAGGAGCGAGAAAAAGCAAAAAATTTCAGAATTGCACCTTGCAATGCGGAGAAATTACTGTTTGTGCATTTACAATATTCATTGATTTTTGCCATTGAAAAACGTCCAGAAATGATTGAAGGTACTGACTGAATGAAAGGAGCTGGCATCTCACTCTCTTTGAATCTTCTTTATCATGCTAAGAGGAGCAGGAAAAAGCAAAAAATTTCAGAATTGCACCTTGCAATGCGGAGAAATTACTGTTTGTGCATTTACAATATTCATTGATTTTTGCCATTGAAAAACGTCCAGAAATGATTGAAGCTACTGACTGAATGAAAGGAGCTGGCATCTCACTCTCTTTGAATGTTCTTTATCATGCTAAGAGGAGCAGGAAAAAGCAAAAAATTTCAGAATTGCACCTTGCAATGTGGAGAAATTACTGTTTGTGCATTTACAATATTCATTGATTTTTACCATTGAAAAACGTCCAGAAATGATTGAAGCTACTGACTGAATGAAAGTAGCTGGCATCTCACTCTCTTTGAATCTTCTTTATCATGCTAAGAGGAGCAGGAAAAAGCAAAAATTTTCAGACTTGCACCTTGCAATGCGGAGAAATTACTGTTTGTGCATTTACAATATTCATTGATTTTTGCCATTGAAAAACGTCCAGAAATGATTGAAGGTACTGACTGAATGAAAGGAGCTGGCATCTCACTCTCTTTGAATCTTCTTTATCATGCTAAGAGGAGCAGGAAAAAGCAAAAAATTTTAGAATTGCACATTGCAATGTGGAGAAATTACTGTTTGTGCATTTACAATATTCATTGATTTTTACCATTGAAAAACGTCCAGAAATGATTGAAGCTACTGACTGAATGAAAGTAGCTGGCATCTCACTCTCTTTGAATCTTCTTTATCATGCTAAGAGGAGCAGGAAAAAGCAAAAAATTTCAGACTTGCACCTTGCAATGCGGAGAAATTACTGTTTGTGCATTTACAATATTCATTGATTTTTGCCATTGAAAAACATCATGTTATTCATATACCAGAAATGTTTGAAGCCACTGACTGAATGAAAGGAGCTGGCATCTCACTCTCTTTGAATCTTCTTTATCCTGCTAAGAGGGGCAGGAAAAAGCAAAAAATTTCAGAATTGCACCTTGCAATGCGGAGAAATTACTGTTTGTGCATTTACAATATTCATTGATTTTTGCCATTGAAAAACGTCCAGAAATGATTGAAGCTACTGACTGAATGAAAGGAGCTGGCATCTCACTCTCTTTGTATCTTCTTTATCATGCTAAGAGGAGCAGGAAAAAGCAAAAAATTTCAGAATTGCACCTTGCAATGCGGAGAAATTACTGTTTGTGCATTTACAATATTCATTGATTTTTGCCATTGAAAAACGTCCAGAAATGATTGAAGCTACTGACTGAATGAAAGGAGCTGGCATCTCACTCTCTTTGAATCTTCTTTATCATGCTAAGAGGAGCAGGAAAAAGCAAAAAATTTCAGAATTGCACGTTGCAATGCGGAGAAATTACTGTTTGTGCATTTACAATATTCATTGATTTTTGCCATTGAAAAACATGTTATTCATATACCAGAAATGTTTGAAGCTACTGACTGAATGAAAGGAGCTGGCACCTCACTCTCTTTGAATCTTCTTTATCATGCTAAGAGGAGCGGGAAAAAGCAAAAAATTTCAGAATTGCACCTTGCAATGCGGAGAAATTACTGTTTGTGCATTTACAATATTCATTGATTTTTGCCATTGAAAAACGTCCAGAAATGATTGAAGGTACTGACTGAATGAAAGGAGCTGGCATCTCACTCTCTTTGAATCTTCTTTATCATGCTAAGAGGAGCAGGAAAAAGCAAAAAATTTCAGAATTGCACCTTGCAATGCGGAGAAATTACTGTTTGTGCATTTACAATATTCATTGATTTTTGCCATTGAAAAACGTCCAGAAATGATTGAAGCTACTGACTGAATGAAAGGAGCTGGCATCTCACTCTCTTTGAATCTTCTTTATCATGCTAAGAGGAGCAGGAAAAAGCAAAAAATTTCAGAATTGCACCTTGCAATGCGGAGAAATTACAGTTTGTGCATTTACAATATTCATTGATTTTTGCCATTGAAAAACATCCAGAAATGATTGAAGCTACTGACTGAATGAAAGAAGCTGGCATCTCACTCTCTTTGAATCTTCTTTATCATGCTAAGAGGAGCAGGAAAAAGCAAAAAATTTCAGAATTGCACCTTGCAATGCGGAGAAATTACTGTTTGTGCATTTACAATATTCATTGATTTTTGCCATTGAAAAACATCATGTTATTCATATACCAGAAATGTTTGAAGCTACTGACTGAATGAAAGGAGCTGGCATCTCACTCTCTTTGAATCTTCTTTATCATGCTAAGAGGAGCAGGAAAAAGCAAAAAATTTCAGAATTGCACCTTGCAATGTGGAGAAATTACTGTTTGTGCATTTACAATATTCATTGATTTTTACCATTGAAAAACGTCCAGAAATGATTGAAGCTACTGACTGAATGAAAGGAGCTGGCATCTCACTCTCTTTGAATCTTCTTTATCATGCTAAGAGGAGCAGGAAAAAGCAAAAAATTTCAGACTTGCACCTTGCAATGCGGAGAAATTACTGTTTGTGCATTTACAATATTCATTGATTTTTGCCATTGAAAAACATCATGTTATTCATATACCAGAAATGTTTGAAGCTACTGACTGAATGAAAGGAGCTGGCATCTCACTCTCTTTGAATCTTCTTTATCATGCTAAGAGGAGCAGGAAAAAGCAAAAAATTTCAGACTTGCACCTTGCAATGCGGAGAAATTACTCTTTGTGCATTTACAATATTCATTGATTTTTGCCATTGAAAAACATCATGTTATTCATATACCAGAAATGTTTGAAGCTACTGACTGAATGAAAGGAGCTGGCATCTCACTCTCTTTGAATCTTCTTTATCATGCTAAGAGGAGCAGGAAAAAGCAAAAAATTTCAGAATTGCACCTTGCAATGCGGAGAAATTACTGTTTGTGCATTTACAATATTCATTGATTTTTGCCATTGAAAAACGTCCAGAAATGATTGAAGCTACTGACTGAATGAAAGGAGCTGGCATCTCACTCTCTTTGAATCTTCTTTATCATGCTAAGAGGAGCAGGAAAAAGCAAAAAATTTCAGAATTGCACCTTGCAATGCGGAGAAATTACTGTTTGTGCATTTACAATATTCATTGATTTTTGCCATTGAAAAACGTCCAGAAATGATTGAAGCTACTGACTGAATGAAAGGAGCTGGCATCTCACTCTCTTTGAATCTTCTTTATCATGCTAAGAGGAGCAGGAAAAAGCAAAAAATTTCAGAATTGCACCTTGCAATGCGGAGAAATTACTGTTTGTGCATTTACAATATTCGTTGATTTTTGCCATTGAAAAACGTCCAGAAATGATTGAAGCTACTGACTGAATGAAAGGAGCTGGCATCTCACTCTCTTTGAATCTTCTTTATCATGCTAAGAGGAGCAGGAAAATGCAAAAAATTTCAGAATTGCACCTTGCAATGCGGAGAAATTACAGTTTGTGCATTTACAATATTCATTGATTTTTGCCATTGAAAAACGTCCAGAAATGATTGAAGCTACTGACTGAATGAAAGGAGCTGGCATCTCACTCTCTTTGAATCTTCTTTATCATGCTAAGAGGAGCAGGAAAAAGCAAAAAATTTCAGAATTGCACCTTGCAATGCGGAGAAATTACTGTTTGTGCATTTACAATATTCATTGATTTTTGCCATTGAAAAACATGTTATTCATATACCAGAAATGTTTGAAGCTCCTGACTGAATGAAAGGAGCTGGCACCTCACTCTCTTTGAATCTTCTTTATCATGCTAAGAGGAGCAGGAAAAAGCAAAAAATTTCAGAATTGCACCTTGCAATGCGGAGAAATTACTGTTTGTGCATTTACAATATTCATTGATTTTTGCCATTGAAAAACGTCCAGAAATGATAGAAGCTACTGACTGAATGAAAGGAGCTGGCATCTCACTCTCTTTGAATCTTCTTTATCATGCTAAGAGGAGCAGGAAAAAGCAAAAAATTTCAGAATTGCACCTTGCAATGCGGAGAAATTACTGTTTGTGCATTTACAATATTCATTGATTTTTGCCATTGAAAAATGTCCAGAAATGATTGAAGCTACTGACTGAATGAAAGGAGCTGGCATCTCACTCTCTTTGAATCTTCTTTATCATGCTAAGAGGAGCAGGAAAATGCAAAAAATTTCAGAATTGCACCTTGCAATGCGGAGAAATTACAGTTTGTGCATTTACAATATTCATTGATTTTTGCCATTGAAAAACGTCCAGAAATGATTGAAGCTACTGACTGAATGAAAGGAGCTGGCATCTCACTCTCTTTGAATCTTCTTTATCATGCTAAGAGGAGCAGGAAAAAGCAAAAAATTTCAGAATTGCACCTTGCAATGCGGAGAAATTACTGTTTGTGCATTTACAATATTCATTGATTTTTGCCATTGAAAAACATGTTATTCATATACCAGAAATGTTTGAAGCTCCTGACTGAATGAAAGGAGCTGGCACCTCACTCTCTTTGAATCTTCTTTATCATGCTAAGAGGAGCAGGAAAAAGCAAAAAATTTCAGAATTGCACCTTGCAATGCGGAGAAATTACTGTTTGTGCATTTACAATATTCATTGATTTTTGCCATTGAAAAACGTCCAGAAATGATAGAAGCTACTGACTGAATGAAAGGAGCTGGCATCTCACTCTCTTTGAATCTTCTTTATCATGCTAAGAGGAGCAGGAAAAAGCAAAAAATTTCAGAATTGCACCTTGCAATGCGGAGAAATTACTGTTTGTGCATTTACAATATTCATTGATTTTTGCCATTGAAAAATGTCCAGAAATGATTGAAGCTACTGACTGAATGAAAGGAGCTGGCATCTCACTCTCTTTGAATCTTCTTTATCATGCTAAGAGGAGCAGGAAAAAGCAAAAAATTTCAGAATTGCGCCTTGCAATGCGGAGAAATTACTGTTTGTGCATTTACAAAATTCATTGATTTTTGCCATTGAAAAACATCATGTTATTCATATACCAGAAATGATTGAAGCTACTGACTGAAGGAAAGGAGCTGGCATCTCACTCTCTTTGAATCTTCTTTATCATGCTAAGAGGAGCAGGAAAAAGCAAAAAATTTCAGAATTGCACCTTGCAATGCGGAGAAATTACTGTTTGTGCATTTACAATATTCATTGATTTTTGCCATTGAAAAACGTCCAGAAATGATTGAAGCTACTGACTGAATGAAAGGAGCTGGCATCTCACTCTCTTTGAATCTTCTTTATCATGCTAAGAGGAGCAGGAAAAAGCAAAAAATTTCAGAATTGCACCTTGCAATGCGGAGAAATTACTGTTTGTGCATTTACAATATTCATTGATTTTTGCGATTGAAAAACATCATGTTATTCATATACCAGAAATGATTGAAGCTACTGACTGAATGAAAGGAGCTGGCATCTCACTCTCTTTGAATCTTCTTTATCATGCTAAGAGGAGCAGGAAAAAGTAAAAAATTTCAGAATTGCACCTTGCAATGCGGAGAAATTACTGTTTGTGCATTTACAATATTCAATGATTTTTGCCATTGAAAAACGTCCAGAAATGATTGAAGCTACTGACTGAATGAAAGGAGCTGGTATCTCACTCTCTTTGAATCTTGTTTATCATGCTAAGAGGAGCAGGAAAAAGCAAAAAATTTCAGAATTGCACCTTGCAATGCGGAGAAATTACTGTTTGTGCATTTACAATATTCATTGATTTTTGCCATTGAAAAACGTCCAGAAATGATTGAAGCTACTGACTGAATGAAAGGAGCTGGCATCTCACTCTCTTTGAATCTTCTTTATCATGCTAAGAGGAGCAGGAAAAAGCAAAAAATTTCAGAATTGCACCTTGCAATGCGGAGAAATTACTGTTTGTGCATTTACAATATTCATTGATTTTTGCTATTGAAAAACATCATGTTATTCATATACCAGAAATGATTGAAGCTACTGACTGAATGAAAGGAGCTGGCATCTCACTCTCTTTGAATCTTCTTTATCATGCTAAGAGGAGCAGGAAAAAGCAAAAAATTTCAGAATTGCACCTTGCAATGCGGAGAAATTACAGCTTGTGCATTTACAATATTCATTGATTTTTGCCATAGAAAAACGTCCAGAAATGATTAAAGCTACTGACTGAATGAAAGGAGCTGGCATCTCACTCTCTTTGAATATTCTTTATCATGCTAAGAGGAGCAGGAAAAAGCAAAAAATTTCAGAATTGCACCTTGCAATGCGGAGAAATTACTGTTTGTGCATTTACAATATTCATTGATTTTTGCCATTGAAAAACGTCCAGAAATGATTGAAGGTACTGACTGAATGAAAGGAGCTGGAATATCACTCTCTTTGAATCTTCTTTATCATGCTAAGAGGAGCAGGAAAAAGCAAAAAATTTCAGAATTGCACCTTGCAATGCGGAGAAATTACTGTTTGTGCATTTACAATATTCATTGATTTTTGCCATTGAAAAACGTCCAGAAATGATTGAAGCTACTGACTGAATGAAAGGAGCTGGCATCTCACTCTCTTTGAATCTTCTTTATCATGCTAAGAGGAGCAGGAAAAAGCAAAAAATTTCAGAATTGCACCTTGCAATGCGGAGAAATTACTGTTTGTGCATTTACAATATTCATTGATTTTTGCCATTGAAAAATGTCCAGAAATGATTGAAGCTACTGACTGAATGAAAGGAGCTGGCATCTCACTCTCTTTGAATCTTCTTTATCATGCTAAGAGGAGCAGGAAAAAGCAAAAAATTTCAGAATTGCGCCTTGCAATGCGGAGAAATTACTGTTTGTGCATTTACAAAATTCATTGATTTTTGCCATTGAAAAAAATCATGTTATTCATATACCAGAAATGATTGAAGCTACTGACTGAAGGAAAGGAGCTGGCATCTCACTCTCTTTGAATCTTCTTTATCATGCTAAGAGGAGCAGGAAAAAGCAAAAAATTTCAGAATTGCACCTTGCAATGCGGAGAAATTACTGTTTGTGCATTTACAATATTCATTGATTTTTGCCATTGAAAAACATCCAGAAATGATTGAAGCTACTGACTGAATGAAAGGAGCTGGCATCTCACTCTCTTTGAATCTTCTTTATCATGCTAAGAGGAGCAGGAAAAAGCAAAAAATTTCAGAATTGCACCTTGCAATGCGGAGAAATTACAGTTTGTGCATTTACAATATTCATTGATTTTTGCCATTGAAAAACGTCCAGAAATGATTGAAGCTACTGACTGAATGAAAGGAGCTGGCATCTCACTCTCTTTGAATATTCTTTATCATGCTAAGAGGAGCAGGAAAAAGCAAAAAATTTCAGAATTGCACCTTGCAATGCGGAGAAATTACTGTTTGTGCATTTACAATATTCATTGATTTTTGCCATTGAAAAACGTCCAGAAATGATTGAAGGTACTGACTGAATGAAAGGAGCTGGAATATCACTCTCTTTGAATCTTCTTTATCATGCTAAGAGGAGCAGGAAAAAGCAAAAAATTTCAGAATTGCACCTTGCAATGCGGAGAAATTACTGTTTGTGCATTTACAATATTCATTGATTTTTGCCATTGAAAAACGTCCAGAAATGATTGAAGCTACTGACTGAATGAAAGGAGCTGGCATCTCACTCTCTTTGAATCTTCTTTATCATGCTAAGAGGAGCAGGAAAAAGCAAAAAATTTCAGAATTGCACCTTGCAATGCGGAGAAATTACTGTTTGTGCATTTACAATATTCATTGATTTTTGCCATTGAAAAATGTCCAGAAATGATTGAAGCTACTGACTGAATGAAAGGAGCTGGCATCTCACTCTCTTTGAATCTTCTTTATCATGCTAAGAGGAGCAGGAAAAAGCAAAAAATTTCAGAATTGCGCCTTGCAATGCGGAGAAATTACTGTTTGTGCATTTACAAAATTCATTGATTGTTGCCATTGAAAAACATCATGTTATTCATATACCAGAAATGATTGAAGCTACTGACTGAAGGAAAGGAGCTGGCATCTCACTCTCTTTGAATCTTCTTTATCATGCTAAGAGGAGCAGGAAAAAGCAAAAAATTTCAGAATTGCACCTTGCAATGCGGAGAAATTACTGTTTGTGCATTTACAATATTCATTGATTTTTGCCATTGAAAAACATCCAGAAATGATTGAAGCTACTGACTGAATGAAAGGAGCTGGCATCTCACTCTCTTTGAATCTTCTTTATCATGCTAAGAGGAGCAGGAAAAAGCAAAAAATTTCAGAATTGCACCTTGCAATGCGGAGAAATTACTGTTTGTGCATTTACAATATTCATTGATTTTTGCGATTGAAAAACATCATGTTATTCATATACCAGAAATGATTGAAGCTACTGACTGAATGAAAGGAGCTGGCATCTCACTCTCTTTGAATCTTCTTTATCATGCTAAGAGGAGCAGGAAAAAGTAAAAAATTTCAGAATTGCACCTTGCAATGCGGAGAAATTACTGTTTGTGCATTTACAATATTCAATGATTTTTGCCATTGAAAAACGTCCAGAAATGATTGAAGCTACTGACTGAATGAAAGGAGCTGGCATCTCACTCTCTTTGAATCTTGTTTATCATGCTAAGAGGAGCAGGAAAAAGCAAAAAATTTCAGAATTGCACCTTGCAATGCGGAGAAATTACTGTTTGTGCATTTACAATATTCATTGATTTTTGCCATTGAAAAACGTCCAGAAATGATTGAAGCTACTGACTGAATGAAAGGAGCTGGCATCTCACTCTCTTTGAATCTTCTTTATCATGCTAAGAGGAGCAGGAAAAAGCAAAAAATTTCAGAATTGCACCTTGCAATGCGGAGAAATTACTGTTTGTGCATTTACAATATTCATTGATTTTTGCTATTGAAAAACATCATGTTATTCATATACCAGAAATGATTGAAGCTACTGACTGAATGAAAGGAGCTGGCATCTCACTCTCTTTGAATCTTCTTTATCATGCTAAGAGGAGCAGGAAAAAGCAAAAAATTTCAGAATTGCACCTTGCAATGCGGAGAAATTACAGTTTGTGCATTTACAATATTCATTGATTTTTGCCATTGAAAAACGTCCAGAAATGATTGAAGCTACTGACTGAATGAAAGGAGCTGGCATCTCACTCTCTTTGAATCTTCTTTATCATGCTAAGAGGAGCAGGAAAAAGCAAAAAATTTCAGAATTGCACCTTGCAATGCGGAGAAATTACTGTTTGTGCATTTACAATATTCATTGATTTTTGCCATTGAAAAACGTCCAGAAATGATTGAAGGTACTGACTGAATGAAAGGAGCTGGCATCTCACTCTCTTTGAATCTTCTTTATCATGCTAAGAGGAGCAGGAAAAAGCAAAAAATTTCAGAATTGCACCTTGCAATGCGGAGAAATTACTGTTTGTGCATTTACAATATTCATTGATTTTTGCCATTGAAAAACGTCCAGAAATGATTGAAGCTACTGACTGAATGAAAGGAGCTGGCATCTCACTCTCTTTGAATCTTCTTTATCATGCTAAGAGGAGCAGGAAAAAGCAAAAAATTTCAGAATTGCACCTTGCAATGCGGAGAAATTACTGTTTGTGCATTTACAATATTCATTGATTTTTGCCATTGAAAAATGTCCAGAAATGATTGAAGCTACTGACTGAATGAAAGGAGCTGGCATCTCACTCTCTTTGAATCTTCTTTATCATGCTAAGAGGAGCAGGAAAAAGCAAAAAATTTCAGAATTGCGCCTTGCAATGCGGAGAAATTACTGTTTGTGCATTTACAAAATTCATTGATTTTTGCCATTGAAAAACATCATGTTATTCATATACCAGAAATGATTGAAGCTACTGACTGAAGGAAAGGAGCTGGCATCTCACTCTCTTTGAATCTTCTTTATCATGCTAAGAGGAGCAGGAAAAAGCAAAAAATTTCAGAATTGCACCTTGCAATGCGGAGAAATTACTGTTTGTGCATTTACAATATTCATTGATTTTTGCGATTGAAAAACATCTTGTTATTCATATACCAGAAATGATTGAAGCTACTGACTGAATGAAAGGAGCTGGCATCTCACTCTCTTTGAATCTTCTTTATCATGCTAAGAGGAGCAGGAAAAAGTAAAAAATTTCAGAATTGCACCTTGCAATGCGGAGAAATTACTGTTTGTGCATTTACAATATTCAATGATTTTTGCCATTGAAAAACGTCCAGAAATGATTGAAGCTACTGACTGAATGAAAGGAGCTGGCATCTCACTCTCTTTGAATCTTGTTTATCATGCTAAGAGGAGCAGGAAAAAGCAAAAAATTTCAGAATTGCACCTTGCAATGCGGAGAAATTACTGTTTGTGCATTTACAATATTCATTGATTTTTGCCATTGAAAAACGTCCAGAAATGATTGAAGCTACTGACTGAATGAAAGGAGCTGGCATCTCACTCTCTTTGAATCTTCTTTATCATGCTAAGAGGAGCAGGAAAAAGCAAAAAATTTCAGAATTGCACCTTGCAATGCGGAGAAATTACTGTTTGTGCATTTACAATATTCATTGATTTTTGCCATTGAAAAACATCATGTTATTCATATACCAGAAATGATTGAAGCTACTGACTGAATGAAAGTAGCTGGCATCTCACTCTCTGTGAATCTTCTTTAACATGCTAAGAGGAGCAGGAAAAAGCAAAAAATTTCAGAATTGCACCTTGAAATGCGGAGAAATTACTGTTTGTGCATTTACAATATTCATTGATTTTTGCCATTGAAAAACGTCCAGAAATGATTGAAGCTACTGACTGAATGAAAGGAGCTGGCATCTCACTCTCTTTGAATCTTGTTTATCATGCTAAGAGGAGCAGGAAAAAGCAAAAAATTTCAGAATTGCACCTTGCAATGCGGAGAAATTACTGTTTGTGCATTTACAATATTCATTGATTTTTGCCATTGAAAAACGTCCAGAAATGATTGAAGCTACTGACTGAATGAAAGGAGCTGGCATCTCACTCTCTTTGAATCTTCTTTATCATGCTAAGAGGAGCAGGAAAAAGCAAAAAATTTCAGAATTGCACCTTGCAATGCGGAGAAATTACTGTTTGTGCATTTACAATATTCATTGATTTTTGCTATTGAAAAACATCATGTTATTCATATACCAGAAATGATTGAAGCTACTGACTGAATGAAAGGAGCTGGCATCTCACTCTCTTTGAATCTTCTTTATCATGCTAAGAGGAGCAGGAAAAAGCAAAAAATTTCAGAATTGCACCTTGCAATGCGGAGAAATTACAGTTTGTGCATTTACAATATTCATTGATTTTTGCCATTGAAAAACGTCCAGAAATGATTGAAGCTACTGACTGAATGAAAGGAGCTGGCATCTCACTCTCTTTGAATCTTCTTTATCATGCTAAAAGGAGCAGGAAAAAGCAAAAAATTTCAGAATTGCACCTTGCAATGCGGAGAAATTACTGTTTGTGCATTTACAATATTCATTGATTTTTGCCATTGAAAAACGTCCAGAAATGATTGAAGGTACTGACTGAATGAAAGGAGCTGGCATCTCACTCTCTTTGAATCTTCTTTATCATGCTAAGAGGAGCAGGAAAAAGCAAAAAATTTCAGAATTGCACCTTGCAATGCGGAGAAATTACTGTTTGTGCATTTACAATATTCATTGATTTTTGCCATTGAAAAACGTCCAGAAATGATTGAAGCTACTGACTGAATGAAAGGAGCTGGCATCTCACTCTCTTTGAATCTTCTTTATCATGCTAAGAGGAGCAGGAAAAAGCAAAAAATTTCAGAATTGCACCTTGCAATGCGGAGAAATTACTGTTTGTGCATTTACAATATTCATTGATTTTTGCCATTGAAAAATGTCCAGAAATGATTGAAGCTACTGACTGAATGAAAGGAGCTGGCATCTCACTCTCTTTGAATCTTCTTTATCATGCTAAGAGGAGCAGGAAAAAGCAAAAAATTTCAGAATTGCGCCTTGCAATGCGGAGAAATTACTGTTTGTGCATTTACAAAATTCATTGATTTTTGCCATTGAAAAACATCATGTTATTCATATACCAGAAATGATTGAAGCTACTGACTGAAGGAAAGGAGCTGGCATCTCACTCTCTTTGAATCTTCTTTATCATGCTAAGAGGAGCAGGAAAAAGCAAAAAATTTCAGAATTGCACCTTGCAATGCGGAGAAATTACTGTTTGTGCATTTACAATATTCATTGATTTTTGCTATTGAAAAACATCATGTTATTCATATACCAGAAATGATTGAAGCTACTGACTGAATGAAAGGAGCTGGCATCTCACTCTCTTTGAATCTTCTTTATCATGCTAAGAGGAGCAGGAAAAAGCAAAAAATTTCAGAATTGCACCTTGCAATGCGGAGAAATTACAGTTTGTGCATTTACAATATTCATTGATTTTTGCCATTGAAAAACGTCCAGAAATGATTGAAGCTACTGACTGAATGAAAGGAGCTGGCATCTCACTCTCTTTGAATCTTCTTTATCATGCTAAAAGGAGCAGGAAAAAGCAAAAAATTTCAGAATTGCACCTTGCAATGCGGAGAAATTACTGTTTGTGCATTTACAATATTCATTGATTTTTGCCATTGAAAAACGTCCAGAAATGATTGAAGGTACTGACTGAATGAAAGGAGCTGGCATCTCACTCTCTTTGAATCTTCTTTATCATGCTAAGAGGAGCAGGAAAAAGCAAAAAATTTCAGAATTGCACCTTGCAATGCGGAGAAATTACTGTTTGTGCATTTACAATATTCATTGATTTTTGCCATTGAAAAACGTCCAGAAATGATTGAAGCTACTGACTGAATGAAAGGAGCTGGCATCTCACTCTCTTTGAATCTTCTTTATCATGCTAAGAGGAGCAGGAAAAAGCAAAAAATTTCAGAATTGCACCTTGCAATGCGGAGAAATTACTGTTTGTGCATTTACAATATTCATTGATTTTTGCCATTGAAAAATGTCCAGAAATGATTGAAGCTACTGACTGAATGAAAGGAGCTGGCATCTCACTCTCTTTGAATCTTCTTTATCATGCTAAGAGGAGCAGGAAAAAGCAAAAAATTTCAGAATTGCGCCTTGCAATGCGGAGAAATTACTGTTTGTGCATTTACAAAATTCATTGATTTTTGCCATTGAAAAACATCATGTTATTCATATACCAGAAATGATTGAAGCTACTGACTGAAGGAAAGGAGCTGGCATCTCACTCTCTTTGAATCTTCTTTATCATGCTAAGAGGAGCAGGAAAAAGCAAAAAATTTCAGAATTGCACCTTGCAATGCGGAGAAATTACTGTTTGTGCATTTACAATATTCATTGATTTTTGCGATTGAAAAACATCTTGTTATTCATATACCAGAAATGATTGAAGCTACTGACTGAATGAAAGGAGCTGGCATCTCACTCTCTTTGAATCTTCTTTATCATGCTAAGAGGAGCAGGAAAAAGTAAAAAATTTCAGAATTGCACCTTGCAATGCGGAGAAATTACTGTTTGTGCATTTACAATATTCAATGATTTTTGCCATTGAAAAACGTCCAGAAATGATTGAAGCTACTGACTGAATGAAAGGAGCTGGCATCTCACTCTCTTTGAATCTTGTTTATCATGCTAAGAGGAGCAGGAAAAAGCAAAAAATTTCAGAATTGCACCTTGCAATGCGGAGAAATTACTGTTTGTGCATTTACAATATTCATTGATTTTTGCCATTGAAAAACGTCCAGAAATGATTGAAGCTCCTGACTGAATGAAAGGAGCTGGCATCTCACTCTCTTTGAATCTTCTTTATCATGCTAAGAGGAGCAGGAAAAGCAAAAAATTTCAGAATTGCACCTTGCAATGCGGAGAAATTACTGTTTGTGCATTTACAATAATCATTGATTTTTGCCATTGAAAAACGTCCAGAAATGATTGAAGCTACTGACTGAATGAAAGGAGCTGTCATCTCACTCTCTTTGAATGTTCTTTATCATGCTAAGAGGAGCAGGAAAAAGCAAAAAATTTCAGAATTGCACCTTGCAATGCGGAGAAATTACTGTTTGTGCATTTACAATATTCATTGATTTTTGCCATTGAAAAATGTCCAGAAATGATTGAAGCTACTGACTGAATGAAAGGAGCTGGCATCTCACTCTCTTTGAATCTTCTTTATCATGCTAAGAGGAGCAGGAAAAAGCAAAAAATTTCAGAATTGCGCCTTGCAATGCGGAGAAATTACTGTTTGTGCATTTACAAAATTCATTGATTTTTGCCATTGAAAAACATCATGTTATTCATATGCCAGAAATGATTGACGCTACTGACTGAAGGAAAGGAGCTGGCATCTCACTCTCTTTGAATCTTCTTTATCATGCTAAGAGGAGCAGGAAAAAGCAAAAAATTTCAGAATTGCACCTTGCAATGCGGAGAAATTACAGTTTGTGCATTTACAATATTCATTGATTTTTGCCATTGAAAAACGTCCAGAAATGATTGAAGCTACTGACTGAATGAAAGGAGCTGGCATCTCACTCTCTTTGAATCTTCTTTATCATGCTAAGAGGAGCAGGAAAAAGCAAAAAATTTCAGAATTGCACCTTGCAATGCGGAGAAATTACTGTTTGTGCATTTACAATATTCATTGATTTTTGCGATTGAAAAACATCATGTTATTCATATACCAGAAATGTTTGAAGCTACTGACTTAATGAAAGGAGCTGGTATCTCACTCTCTTTGAATCTTCTTCATAATGCTAAGAGGAGCAGGAAAAAGCAAAAAATTTCAGAATTGCACCTTGCAATGCGGAGAAATTACTGTTTGTGCATTTACAATATTCATTGATTTTTGCCATTAAAAAACGTCCAGAAATGATTGAAGCTTCTGACAATGAAAGGAGCTGGCATCTCACGCTCTTTGAATCTTCTTTATCATGCTAAGAGGAGCAGGAAAAAGCAAAAAATTTCAGAATTGCACCTTGCAATGCTGAGAAATTACTGTTTGTGCATTTACAAAATTCATTGATTTTTGCCATTGAAAAACATCATGTTATTCATATACCAGAAATGATTGAAGCTACAGACTGAATGAAAGGAGCTGGCATCTCACTCTCTTTGAATCTTCTTTATCATGCTAAGAGGAGCAGGAAAAAGCAAAAAATTTCAGAATTGCACCTTGCAATGCGGAGAAATTAATGTTTGTGCATTTACAATATTCATTGATTTTTGCCATTGAAAAACATCATGTTATTCATATACCAGAAATGTTTGAAGCTACTGACTGAATGAAAGGAGCTGACATCTCACTCTCTTTGAATCTTCTTTATCATGCTAAGAGGAGCAGGAAAAAGCAAAAAATTTCAGAATTGCACCTTGCAATGCGGAGAAATTACTGTTTGTGCATTTACAATATTCATTGATTTTTGCCATTGAAAAACGTCCAGAAATGATTGAAGCTACTGACTGAATGAAAGGAGCTGGCATCTCACTCTCTTTGAATCTTCTTTATCATGCTAACAGGAGCAGGAAAAAGCAAAAAATTTCAGAATTGCACCTTGCAATGCGGAGAAATTACTGTTTGTGCATTTACAATATTCATTGATTTTTGCCATTGAAAAACGTCCAGAAATGATTGAAGCTACTGACTGAATGAAAGGAGCTGGCATCTCACTCTCTTTGAATCTTCTTTATCATGCTAAGAGGAGCAGGAAAAAGCAAAAAAATTCAGAATTGCACCTTGCAATGCGGAGAAATTACAGTTTGTGCATTTACAATATTCATTGATTTTTGCCATTGAAGAACGTCCAGAAATGATTGAAGCTACTGACTGAATGAAAGGAGCTGGCATCTCACTCTCTTTGAATCTTCTTTATCATGCTAAGAGGAGCAGGAAAAAGCAAAAAATTTCAGAATTGCACCTTGCAATGCGGAGAAATTACTGTTTGTGCATTTACAATATTCATTGATTTTTGCCATTGAAAAACGTCCAGAAATGATTGAAGCTACTGACTGAATGAAAGGAGCTGGCATCTCACTCTCTTTGAATCTTCTTTATCATGCTAAGAGGAGCAGGAAAAAGCAAAAAATTTCAGAATTGCACCTTGCAATGCGGAGAAATTACTGTTTGTGCATTTACAATATTCATTGATTTTTGCCATTGAAAAACATGTTATTCATATACCAGAAATGTTTGAAGCTCCTGACTGAATGAAAGGAGCTGGCACCTCACTCTCTTTGAATCTTCTTTATCATGCTAAGAGGAGCAGGAAAAAGCAAAAAATTTCAGAATTGCACCTTGCAATGCGGAGAAATTACTGTTTGTGCATTTACAATATTCATTGATTTTTGCCATTGAAAAACATCATGTTATTCATATACCAGAAATGTTTGAAGCTACTGACTTAATGAAAGGAGCTGGTATCTCACTCTCTTTGAATCTTCTTCATAATGCTAAGAGGAGCAGGAAAAAGCAAAAAATTTCAGAATTGCACCTTGCAATGCGGAGAAATTACTGTTTGTGCATTTACAATATTCATTGATTTTTGCCATTAAAAAACGTCCAGAAATGATTGAAGCTACTGACAATGAAAGGAGCTGGCATCTCACTCTCTTTGAATCTTCTTTATCATGCTAAGAGGAGCAGGAAAAAGCAAAAAATTTCAGAATTGCACCTTGCAATGCTGAGAAATTACTGTTTGTGCATTTACAAAATTCATTGATTTTTGCCATTGAAAAACATCATGTTATTCATATACCAGAAATGATTGAAGCTACTGACTGAATGAAAGGAGCTGGCATCTCACTCTCTTTGAATCTTCTTTATCATGCTAAGAGGAGCAGGAAAAAGCAAAAAATTTCAGAATTGCACCTTGCAATGCGGAGAAATTACTGTTTGTGCATTTACAATATTCATTGATTTTTGCCATTGAAAAATGTCCAGAAATGATTGAAGCTACTGACTGAATGAAAGGAGCTGGCATCTCACTCTCTTTGAATCTTCTTTATCATGCTAAGAGGAGCAGGAAAAAGCAAAAAATTTCAGAATTGCGCCTTGCAATGCGGAGAAATTACTGTTTGTGCATTTACAAAATTCATTGATTTTTGCCATTGAAAAACATCATGTTATTCATATGCCAGAAATGATTGACGCTACTGACTGAAGGAAAGGAGCTGGCATCTCACTCTCTTTGAATCTTCTTTATCATGCTAAGAGGAGCAGGAAAAAGCAAAAAATTTCAGAATTGCACCTTGCAATGCGGAGAAATTACAGTTTGTGCATTTACAATATTCATTGATTTTTGCCATTGAAAAACGTCCAGAAATGATTGAAGCTACTGACTGAATGAAAGGAGCTGGCATCTCACTCTCTTTGAATCTTCTTTATCATGCTAAGAGGAGCAGGAAAAAGCAAAAAATTTCAGAATTGCACCTTGCAATGCGGAGAAATTACTGTTTGTGCATTTACAATATTCATTGATTTTTGCGATTGAAAAACATCATGTTATTCATATACCAGAAATGTTTGAAGCTACTGACTTAATGAAAGGAGCTGGTATCTCACTCTCTTTGAATCTTCTTCATAATGCTAAGAGGAGCAGGAAAAAGCAAAAAATTTCAGAATTGCACCTTGCAATGCGGAGAAATTACTGTTTGTGCATTTACAATATTCATTGATTTTTGCCATTAAAAAACGTCCAGAAATGATTGAAGCTTCTGACAATGAAAGGAGCTGGCATCTCACTCTCTTTGAATCTTCTTTATCATGCTAAGAGGAGCAGGAAAAAGCAAAAAATTTCAGAATTGCACCTTGCAATGCTGAGAAATTACTGTTTGTGCATTTACAAAATTCATTGATTTTTGCCATTGAAAAACATCATGTTATTCATATACCAGAAATGATTGAAGCTACAGACTGAATGAAAGGAGCTGGCATCTCACTCTCTTTGAATCTTCTTTATCATGCTAAGAGGAGCAGGAAAAAGCAAAAAATTTCAGAATTGCACCTTGCAATGCGGAGAAATTAATGTTTGTGCATTTACAATATTCATTGATTTTTGCCATTGAAAAACATCATGTTATTCATATACCAGAAATGTTTGAAGCTACTGACTGAATGAAAGGAGCTGACATCTCACTCTCTTTGAATCTTCTTTATCATGCTAAGAGGAGCAGGAAAAAGCAAAAAATTTCAGAATTGCACCTTGCAATGCGGAGAAATTACTGTTTGTGCATTTACAATATTCATTGATTTTTGCCATTGAAAAACGTCCAGAAATGATTGAAGCTACTGACTGAATGAAAGGAGCTGGCATCTCACTCTCTTTGAATCTTCTTTATCATGCTAACAGGAGCAGGAAAAAGCAAAAAATTTCAGAATTGCACCTTGCAATGCGGAGAAATTACTGTTTGTGCATTTACAATATTCATTGATTTTTGCCATTGAAAAACGTCCAGAAATGATTGAAGCTACTGACTGAATGAAAGGAGCTGGCATCTCACTCTCTTTGAATCTTCTTTATCATGCTAAGAGGAGCAGGAAAAAGCAAAAAAATTCAGAATTGCACCTTGCAATGCGGAGAAATTACAGTTTGTGCATTTACAATATTCATTGATTTTTGCCATTGAAGAACGTCCAGAAATGATTGAAGCTACTGACTGAATGAAAGGAGCTGGCATCTCACTCTCTTTGAATCTTCTTTATCATGCTAAGAGGAGCAGGAAAAAGCAAAAAATTTCAGAATTGCACCTTGCAATGCGGAGAAATTACTGTTTGTGCATTTACAATATTCATTGATTTTTGCCATTGAAAAACGTCCAGAAATGATTGAAGCTACTGACTGAATGAAAGGAGCTGGCATCTCACTCTCTTTGAATCTTCTTTATCATGCTAAGAGGAGCAGGAAAAAGCAAAAAATTTCAGAATTGCACCTTGCAATGCGGAGAAATTACTGTTTGTGCATTTACAATATTCATTGATTTTTGCCATTGAAAAACATGTTATTCATATACCAGAAATGTTTGAAGCTCCTGACTGAATGAAAGGAGCTGGCACCTCACTCTCTTTGAATCTTCTTTATCATGCTAAGAGGAGCAGGAAAAAGCAAAAAATTTCAGAATTGCACCTTGCAATGCGGAGAAATTACTGTTTGTGCATTTACAATATTCATTGATTTTTGCCATTGAAAAACATCATGTTATTCATATACCAGAAATGTTTGAAGCTACTGACTTAATGAAAGGAGCTGGTATCTCACTCTCTTTGAATCTTCTTCATAATGCTAAGAGGAGCAGGAAAAAGCAAAAAATTTCAGAATTGCACCTTGCAATGCGGAGAAATTACTGTTTGTGCATTTACAATATTCATTGATTTTTGCCATTAAAAAACGTCCAGAAATGATTGAAGCTACTGACAATGAAAGGAGCTGGCATCTCACTCTCTTTGAATCTTCTTTATCATGCTAAGAGGAGCAGGAAAAAGCAAAAAATTTCAGAATTGCACCTTGCAATGCTGAGAAATTACTGTTTGTGCATTTACAAAATTCATTGATTTTTGCCATTGAAAAACATCATGTTATTCATATACCAGAAATGATTGAAGCTACTGACTGAATGAAAGGAGCTGGCATCTCACTCTCTTTGAATCTTCTTTATCATGCTAAGAGGAGCAGGAAAAAGCAAAAAATTTCAGAATTGCACCTTGCAATGCGGAGAAATTACTGTTTGTGCATTTACAATATTCATTGATTTTTGCCATTGAAAAACATCATGTTATTCATATACCAGAAATGTTTGAAGCTACTGACTGAATGAAAGGAGCTGACATCTCACTCTCTTTGAATCTTCTTTATCATGCTAAGAGGAGCAGGAAAAAGCAAAAAATTTCAGAATTGCACCTTGCAATGCGGAGAAATTACTGTTTGTGCATTTACAATATTCATTGATTTTTGCCATTGAAAAACGTCCAGAAATGATTGAAGCTACTGACTGAATGAAAGGAGCTGGCATCTCACTCTCTTTGAATCTTCTTTATCATGCTAACAGGAGCAGGAAAAAGCAAAAAATTTCAAAATTGCACCTTGCAATGCGGAGAAATTACTGTTTGTGCATTTACAATATTCATTGATTTTTGCCATTGAAAAACGTCCAGAAATGATTGAAGCTACTGACTGAATGAAAGGAGCTGGCATCTCACTCTCTTTGAATCTTCTTTATCATGCTAAGAGGAGCAGGAAAAAGCAAAAAAATTCAGAATTGCACCTTGCAATGCGGAGAAATTACAGTTTGTGCATTTACAATATTCATTGATTTTTGCCATTGAAGAACGTCCAGAAATGATTGAAGCTACTGACTGAATGAAAGGAGCTGGCATCTCACTCTCTTTGAATCTTCTTTATCATGCTAAGAGGAGCAGGAAAAAGCAAAAAAATTCAGAATTGCACCTTGCAATGCGGAGAAATTACTGTTTGTGCATTTACAATATTCATTGATTTTTGCCATTGAAAAACGTCCAGAAATGATTGAAGCTACTGACTGAATGAAAGGAGCTGGCATCTCACTCTCTTTGAATCTTCTTTATCATGCTAAGAGGAGCAGGAAAAAGCAAAAAATTTCAGAATTGCACCTTGCAATGCGGAGAAATTACTGTTTGTGCATTTACAATATTCATTGATTTTTGCCATTGAAAAACATGTTATTCATATACCAGAAATGTTTGAAGCTCCTGACTGAATGAAAGGAGCTGGCACCTCACTCTCTTTGAATCTTCTTTATCATGCTAAGAGGAGCAGGAAAAAGCAAAAAATTTCAGAATTGCACCTTGCAATGCGGAGAAATTACTGTTTGTGCATTTACAATATTCATTGATTTTTGCCATTGAAAAACATCATGTTATTCATATACCAGAAATGTTTGAAGCTACTGACTGAATGAAAGGAGCTGACATCTCACTCTCTTTGAATCTTCTTTATCATGCTAAGAGGAGCAGGAAAAAGCAAAAAATTTCAGAATTGCACCTTGCAATGCGGAGAAATTACAGTTTGTGCATTTACAATATTCATTGATTTTTGCCATTGAAGAACGTCCAGAAATGATTGAAGCTACTGACTGAATGAAAGGAGCTGGCATCTCACTCTCTTTGAATCTTCTTTATCATGCTAAGAGGAGCAGGAAAAAGCAAAAAATTTCAGAATTGCACCTTGCAATGCGGAGAAATTACTGTTTGTGCATTTACAATATTCATTGATTTTTGCCATTGAAAAACGTCCAGAAATGATTGAAGCTACTGACTGAATGAAAGGAGCTGGCATCTCACTCTCTTTGAATCTTCTTTATCATGCTAAGAGGAGCAGGAAAAAGCAAAAAATTTCAGAATTGCACCTTGCAATGCGGAGAAATTACTGTTTGTGCATTTACAATATTCATTGATTTTTGCCATTGAAAAACATGTTATTCATATACCAGAAATGTTTGAAGCTCCTGACTGAATGAAAGGAGCTGGCACCTCACTCTCTTTGAATCTTCTTTATCATGCTAAGAGGGGCAGGAAAAAGCAAAAAATTTCAGAATTGCACCTTGCAATGCGGAGAAATTACTGTTTGTGCATTTACAATATTCATTGATTTTTGCCATTGAAAAACGTCCAGAAATGATTGAAGCTACTGACTGAATGAAAGGAGCTGGCATCTCACTCTCTTTGAATCTTCTTTATCATGCTAAGAGGAGCAGGAAAAAGCAAAAAAATTCAGAATTGCACCTTGCAATGCGGAGAAATTACTGTTTGTGCATTTACAATATTCATTGATTTTTGCCATTGAAAAACGTCCAGAAATGATTGAAGCTACTGACTGAATGAAAGGAGCTGGCATCTCACTCTCTTTGAATCTTCTTTATCATGCTAAGAGGAGCAGGAAAAAGCAAAAAATTTCAGAATTGCACCTTGCAATGCGGAGAAATTACTGTTTGTGTATTTACAATATTCATTGATTTTTGCCATTGAAAAACGTCCAGAAATGATTTAAGCTACTGACTGAATGAAAGGAGCTGGCATCTCACTCTCTTTGAATCTTCTTTATCATGCTAAGAGGAGCAGGAAAAAGAAAAAAATTTCAGAATTGCACCTTGCAATGCGGAGAAATTACTGTTTGTGCATTTACAATATTCATTGATTTTTGCCATTGAAAAATATGTTATTCATATACCAGAAATGTTTGAAGCTCCTGACTGAATGAAAGGATCTGGCACCTCACTCTCTTTGAATCTTCTTTATCATGCTAAGAGGAGCAGGAAAAAGCAAAAAATTTCAGAATTGCACCTTGCAATGCGGAGAAATTACTGTTTGTGCATTTACAATATTCATTGATTTTTGCCATTGAAAAACGTCCAGAAATGATTGAAGCTACTGACTGAATGAAAGGAGCTGTCATCTCATTCTCTTTGAATCTTCTTTATCATGCTAAGAGGAGCAGGAAAAAGCAAAAAATTTCAGAATTGCACCTTGCAATGCCGAGAAATTACTGTTTGTGCATTTACAATATTCATTGATTTTTGCCATTGAAAAATGTCCAGAAATGATTGAAGCTACTGACTGAATGAAAGGAGCTGGCATCTCACTCTCTTTGAATCTTCTTTATCATGCTAAGAGGAGCAGGAAAAAGCAAAAAATTTCAGAATTGCGCCTTGCAATGCGGAGAAATTACTGTTTGTGCATTTACAATATTCATTGATTTTTGCGATTGAAAAACATCATGTTATTCATATACCAGAAATGATTGAAGCTACTGACTGAATGAAAGGAGCTGGCATCTCACTCTCTTTGAATCTTCTTTATCATGCTAAGAGGAGCAGGAAAAAGTAAAAAATTTCAGAATTGCACCTTGCAATGCGGAGAAATTACTGTTTGTGCATTTACAATATTCAATGATTTTTGCCATTGAAAAACGTCCAGAAATGATTGAAGCTACTGACTGAACGAAAGGAGCTGGCATCTCACTCTCTTTGAATCTTCTTTATCATGCTAAGAGGAGCAGGAAAAAGCAAAAAATTTCAGAATTGCACCTTGCAATGCGGAGAAATTACTGTTTGTGCATTTACAATATTCATTGATTTTTGCCATTGAAAAACATCATGTTATTCATATACCAGAAATGTTTGAAGCTACTGACTTAATGAAAGGAGCTGGTATCTCACTCTCTTTGAATCTTCTTCATAATGCTAAGAGGAGCAGGAAAAAGCAAAAAATTTCAGAATTGCACCTTGCAATGCGGAGAAATTACTGTTTGTGCATTTACAATATTCATTGATTTTTGCCATTGAAAAACGTCCAGAAATGATTGAAGCTACTGACAATGAAAGGAGCTGGCATCTCACTCTCTTTGAATCTTCTTTATCATGCTAAGAGGAGCAGGAAAAAGCAAAAAATTTCAGAATTGCGCCTTGCAATGCGGAGAAATTACTGTTTGTGCATTTACAATATTCATTGATTTTTGCGATTGAAAAACATCATGTTATTCATATACCAGAAATGATTGAAGCTACTGACTGAATGAAAGGAGCTGGCATCTCACTCTCTTTGAATCTTCTTTATCATGCTAAGAGGAGCAGGAAAAAGTAAAAAAATTCAGAATTGCACCTTGCAATGCGGAGAAATTACTGTTTGTGCATTTACAATATTCAATGATTTTTGCCATTGAAAAACGTCCAGAAATGATTGAAGCTACTGACTGAATGAAAGGAGCTGGCATCTCACTCTCTTTGAATCTTGTTTATCATGCTAAGAGGAGCAGGAAAAAGCAAAAAATTTCAGAATTGCACCTTGCAATGCGGAGAAATTACTGTTTGTGCATTTACAATATTCATTGATTTTTGCCATTGAAAAACGTCCAGAAATGATTGAAGCTACTGACTGAATGAAAGGAGCTGGCATCTCACTCTCTTTGAATCTTCTTTATCATGCTAAGAGGAGCAGGAAAAAGCAAAAAATTTCAGAATTGCACCTTGCAATGCGGAGAAATTACTGTTTGTGCATTTACAATATTCATTGATTTTTGCCATTGAAAAACGTCCAGAAATGATTTAAGCTACTGACTGAATGAAAGGAGCTGGCATCTCACTCTCTTTGAATCTTCTTTATCATGCTAAGAGGAGCAGGAAAAAGCAAAAAATTTCAGAATTGCACCTTGCAATGCGGAGAAATTACTGTTTGTGCATTTACAATATTCATTGATTTTTGCCATTGAAAAATATGTTATTCATATACCAGAAATGTTTGAAGCTCCTGACTGAATGAAAGGATCTGGCACCTCACTCTCTTTGAATCTTCTTTATCATGCTAAGAGGAGCAGGAAAAAGCAAAAAATTTCAGAATTGCACCTTGCAATGCGGAGAAATTACTGTTTGTGCATTTACAATATTCATTGATTTTTGCCATTGAAAAACGTCCAGAAATGATTGAAGCTACTGACTGAATGAAAGGAGCTGTCATCTCATTCTCTTTGAATCTTCTTTATCATGCTAAGAGGAGCAGGAAAAAGCAAAAAATTTCAGAATTGCACCTTGCAATGCCGAGAAATTACTGTTTGTGCATTTACAATATTCATTGATTTTTGCCATTGAAAAATGTCCAGAAATGATTGAAGCTACTGACTGAATGAAAGGAGCTGGCATCTCACTCTCTTTGAATCTTCTTTATCATGCTAAGAGGAGCAGGAAAAAGCAAAAAATTTCAGAATTGCGCCTTGCAATGCGGAGAAATTACTGTTTGTGCATTTACAAAATTCATTGATTTTTGCCATTGAAAAACATCATGTTATTCATATGCCAGGAATGATTGACGCTACTGACTGAAGGAAAGGAGCTGGCATCTCACTCTCTTTGAATCTTCTTTATCATGCTAAGAGGAGCAGGAAAAAGCAAAAAATTTCAGAATTGCACCTTGCAATGCGGAGAAATTACTGTTTGTGCATTTACAATATTCATTGATTTTTGCCATTGAAAAACGTCCAGAAATGATTGAAGCTACTGACTGAATGAAAGGAGCTGGCATCTCACTCTCTTTGAATCTTCTTTATCATGCTAAGAGGAGCAGGAAAAAGCAAAAAATTTCAGAATTGCTCCTTGCAATGCGGAGAAATTACTGTTTGTGCATTTACAATATTCATTGATTTTTGCGATTGAAAAACATCATGTTATTCATATACCAGAAATGATTGAAGCTACTGACTGAATGAAAGGAGCTGGCATCTCACTCTCTTTGAATCTTCTTTATCATGCTAAGAGGAGCAGGAAAAAGTAAAAAATTTCAGAATTGCACCTTGCAATGCGGAGAAATTACTGTTTGTGCATTTACAATATTCAATGATTTTTGCCATTGAAAAACGTCCAGAAATGATTGAAGCTACTGACTGAACGAAAGGAGCTGGCATCTCACTCTCTTTGAATCTTCTTTATCATGCTAAGAGGAGCAGGAAAAAGCAAAAAATTTCAGAATTGCACCTTGCAATGCGGAGAAATTACTGTTTGTGCATTTACAATATTCATTGATTTTTGCCATTGAAAAACATCATGTTATTCATATACCAGAAATGTTTGAAGCTACTGACTTAATGAAAGGAGCTGGTATCTCACTCTTTGAATCTTCTTCATAATGCTAAGAGGAGCAGGAAAAAGCAAAAAATTTCAGAATTGCGCCTTGCAATGCGGAGAAATTACTGTTTGTGCATTTACAATATTCATTGATTTTTGCCATTGAAAAACGTCCAGAAATGATTGAAGCTACTGACAATGAAAGGAGCTGGCATCTCACTCTCTTTGAATCTTCTTTATCATGCTAAGAGGAGCAGGAAAAAGCAAAAAATTTCAGAATTGCACCTTGCAATGCTGAGAAATTACTGTTTGTGCATATACAAAATTCATTGATTTTTACCATTGAAAAACATCATGTTATTCATATACCAGAAATGATTGAAGCTACTGACTGAATGAAAGGAGCTGGCATCTCACTCTCTTTGAATCTTCTTTATCATGGCTAAGAGGAGCAGGAAAAAGCAAAAAATTTCAGAATTGCACCTTGCAATGCGGAGAAATTACTGTTTGTGCATTTACAATATTCATTGATTTTTGCCATTGAAAAACATCATGTTATTCATATACCAGAAATGTTTGAAGCTACTGACTGAATGAAAGGAACTGACATCTCACTCTCTTTGAATCTTCTTTATCATGCTAAGAGGAGCAGGAAAAAGCAAAAAATTTCAGAATTGCACCTTGCAATGCGGAGAAATTACTGTTTGTGCATTTACAATATTCATTGATTTTTGCCATTGAAAAACGTCCAGAAATGATTGAAGCTACTGACTGAATGAAAGGAGCTGGCATCTCATTCTCTTTGAATCTTCTTTATCATGCTAAGAGGAGCAGGAAAAAGCAAAAAATTTCAGAATTGCACCTTGCAATGCCGAGAAATTACTGTTTGTGCATTTACAATATTCATTGATTTTTGCCATTGAAAAATGTCCAGAAATGATTGAAGCTACTGACTGAATGAAAGGAGCTGGCATCTCACTCTCTTTGAATCTTCTTTATCATGCTAAGAGGAGCAGGAAAAAGCAAAAAATTTCAGAATTGCGCCTTGCAATGCGGAGAAATTACTGTTTGTGCATTTACAAAATTCATTGATTTTTGCCATTGAAAAACATCATGTTATTCATATGCCAGGAATGATTGACGCTACTGACTGAAGGAAAGGAGCTGGCATCTCACTCTCTTTGAATCTTCTTTATCATGCTAAGAGGAGCAGGAAAAAGCAAAAAATTTCAGAATTGCACCTTGCAATGCGGAGAAATTACTGTTTGTGCATTTACAATATTCATTGATTTTTGCCATTGAAAAACGTCCAGAAATGATTGAAGCTACTGACTGAATGAAAGGAGCTGGCATCTCACTCTCTTTGAATCTTCTTTATCATGCTAAGAGGAGCAGGAAAAAGCAAAAAATTTCAGAATTGCTCCTTGCAATGCGGAGAAATTACTGTTTGTGCATTTACAATATTCATTGATTTTTGCGATTGAAAAACATCATGTTATTCATATACCAGAAATGATTGAAGCTACTGACTGAATGAAAGGAGCTGGCATCTCACTCTCTTTGAATCTTCTTTATCATGCTAAGAGGAGCAGGAAAAAGTAAAAAATTTCAGAATTGCACCTTGCAATGCGGAGAAATTACTGTTTGTGCATTTACAATATTCAATGATTTTTGCCATTGAAAAACGTCCAGAAATGATTGAAGCTACTGACTGAACGAAAGGAGCTGGCATCTCACTCTCTTTGAATCTTCTTTATCATGCTAAGAGGAGCAGGAAAAAGCAAAAAATTTCAGAATTGCACCTTGCAATGCGGAGAAATTACTGTTTGTGCATTTACAATATTCATTGATTTTTGCCATTGAAAAACATCATGTTATTCATATACCAGAAATGTTTGAAGCTACTGACTTAATGAAACGAGCTGGTATCTCACTCTTTGAATCTTCTTCATAATGCTAAGAGGAGCAGGAAAAAGCAAAAAATTTCAGAATTGCGCCTTGCAATGCGGAGAAATTACTGTTTGTGCATTTACAATATTCATTGATTTTTGCCATTGAAAAACGTCCAGAAATGATTGAAGCTACTGACAATGAAAGGAGCTGGCATCTCACTCTCTTTGAATCTTCTTTATCATGCTAAGAGGAGCAGGAAAAAGCAAAAAATTTCAGAATTGCACCTTGCAATGCTGAGAAATTACTGTTTGTGCATTTACAAAATTCATTGATTTTTACCATTGAAAAACATCATGTTATTCATATACCAGAAATGATTGAAGCTACTGACTGAATGAAAGGAGCTGGCATCTCACTCTCTTTGAATCTTCTTTATCATGGCTAAGAGGAGCAGGAAAAAGCAAAAAATTTCAGAATTGCACCTTGCAATGCGGAGAAATTACTGTTTGTGCATTTACAATATTCATTGATTTTTGCCATTGAAAAACATCATGTTATTCATATACCAGAAATGTTTGAAGCTACTGACTGAATGAAAGGAACTGACATCTCACTCTCTTTGAATCTTCTTTATCATGCTAAGAGGAGCAGGAAAAAGCAAAAAATTTCAGAATTGCACCTTGCAATGCGGAGAAATTACTGTTTGTGCATTTACAATATTCATTGATTTTTGCCATTGAAAAACGTCCAGAAATGATTGAAGCTACTGACTGAATGAAAGGAGCTGGCATCTCACTCTCTTTGAATCTTCTTTATCATGCTAAGAGGAGCAGGAAAAAGCAAAAAATTTCAGAATTGCACCTTGCAATGCGGAGAAATTACTGTTTGTGCATTTACAATATTCATTGATTTTTGCCATTGAAAAACGTCCAGAAATGATTGAAGCTACTGACTGAATGAAAGGAGCTGGCATCTCACTCTCTTTGAATCTTCTTTATCATGCTAAGAGGAGCAGGAAAAAGCAAAAAATTTCAGAATTGCACCTTGCAATGCGGAGAAATTACAGTTTGTGCATTTACAATATTCATTGATTTTTGCCATTGAAAAACGTCCAGAAATGATTGAAGCTACTGACTGAATAAAAGGAGCTGGCATCTCACTCTCTTTGAGTCTTCTTTATCATGCTAAGAGGAGCAGGAAAAAGCAAAAAATTTCAGAATTGCACCTTGCAATGCGGAGTAATTACTATTTGTGCATTTACAATATTCATTGATTTTTGCCATTGAAAAACGTCCAGAAATGATTGAAGCTACTGACTGAATGAAAGGAGCTGGCATCTCACTCTCTTTGAATCTTCTTTATCATGCTAAGAGGAGAAGGAAAAAGCAAAAAATTTCAGAATTGCACCTTGCAATGCGGAGAAATTACTGTTTGTGCATTTACAATATTCATTGATTTTTGACATTGAAAAACATGTTATTCATATACCAGAAATGTTTGAAGCTCCTGACTGAATGAAAGGAGCTGGCATCTCACTCTCTTTGAATCTTCTTTATCATGCTAAGAGGAGCAGGAAAAAGCAAAAAATTTCAGAATTGCACCTTGCAATGCGGAGAAATTACTGTTTGTGCATTTACAATATTCATTGATTTTTGCCATTGAAAAACGTCCAGAAATGATTGAAGCTACTGACTGAATGAAAGGAGCTGGCATCTCACTCTCTTTGAATCTTCTTTATCATGCTTAGAGGAGCAGGAAAAAGCAAAAAATTTCAGAATTGCACCTTGCAATGCGGAGAAATTACTGTTTGTGCATTTACAATATTCATTGATTTTTGCCATTGAAAAATGTCCAGAAATGATTGAAGCTACTGACTGAATGAAAGGAGCTGGCATCTCACTCTCTTTGAATCTTCTTTATCATGCTAAGAGGAGCAGGAAAAAGCAAAAAATTTCAGAATTGCGCCTTGCAATGCGGAGAAATTACTGTTTGTGCATTTACAAAATTCATTGATTTTTGCCATTGAAAAACATCATGTTATTCATATACCAGAAATGATTGAAGCTACTGACTGAAGGAAAGGAGCTGGCATCTCACTCTCTTTGAATCTTCTTTATCATGCTAAGAGGAGCAGGAAAAAGCAAAAAATTTCAGAATTGCACCTTGCAATGCGGAGAAATTACTGTTTGTGCATTTACAATATTCATTGATTTTTGCCATTGAAAAAAGTCCAGAAATGATTGAAGCTACTGACTGAATGAAAGGAGCTGGCATCTCACTCTCTTTGAATCTTCTTTATCATGCTAAGAGGAGCAGGAAAAAGCAAAAAATTTCAGAATTGCACCTTGCAATGCGGAGAAATTACAGTTTGTGCATTTACAATATTCATTGATTTTTGCCATTGAAAAACGTCCAGAAATGATTGAAGCTACTGACTGAATAAAAGGAGCTGGCATCTCACTCTCTTTGAGTCTTCTTTATCATGCTAAGAGGAGCAGGAAAAAGCAAAAAATTTCAGAATTGCACCTTGCAATGCGGAGTAATTACTATTTGTGCATTTACAATATTCATTGATTTTTGCCATTGAAAAACGTCCAGAAATGATTGAAGCTACTGACTGAATGAAAGGAGCTGGCATCTCACTCTCTTTGAATCTTCTTTATCATGCTAAGAGGAGAAGGAAAAAGCAAAAAATTTCAGAATTGCACCTTGCAATGCGGAGAAATTACTGTTTGTGCATTTACAATATTCATTGATTTTTGACATTGAAAAACATGTTATTCATATACCAGAAATGTTTGAAGCTCCTGACTGAATGAAAGGAGCTGGCATCTCACTCTCTTTGAATCTTCTTTATCATGCTAAGAGGAGCAGGAAAAAGCAAAAAATTTCAGAATTGCACCTTGCAATGCGGAGAAATTACTGTTTGTGCATTTACAATATTCATTGATTTTTGCCATTGAAAAACGTCCAGAAATGATTGAAGCTACTGACTGAATGAAAGGAGCTGGCATCTCACTCTCTTTGAATCTTCTTTATCATGCTTAGAGGAGCAGGAAAAAGCAAAAAATTTCAGAATTGCACCTTGCAATGCGGAGAAATTACTGTTTGTGCATTTACAATATTCATTGATTTTTGCCATTGAAAAATGTCCAGAAATGATTGAAGCTACTGACTGAATGAAAGGAGCTGGCATCTCACTCTCTTTGAATCTTCTTTATCATGCTAAGAGGAGCAGGAAAAAGCAAAAAATTTCAGAATTGCGCCTTGCAATGCGGAGAAATTACTGTTTGTGCATTTACAAAATTCATTGATTTTTGCCATTGAAAAACATCATGTTATTCATATACCAGAAATGATTGAAGCTACTGACTGAAGGAAAGGAGCTGGCATCTCACTCTCTTTGAATCTTCTTTATCATGCTAAGAGGAGCAGGAAAAAGCAAAAAATTTCAGAATTGCACCTTGCAATGCGGAGAAATTACTGTTTGTGCATTTACAATATTCATTGATTTTTGCCATTGAAAAAAGTCCAGAAATGATTGAAGCTACTGACTGAATGAAAGGAGCTGGCATCTCACTCTCTTTGAATCTTCTTTATCATGCTAAGAGGAGCAGGAAAAAGCAAAAAATTTCAGAATTGCACCTTGCAATGCGGAGAAATTACTGTTTGTGCATTTACAATATTCATTGATTTTTGCAATTGAAAAACGTCCAGAAATGATTGAAACTACTGACTGAATGAAAGGAGCTGGCATCTCACTCTCTTTGAATCTTCTTTATCATGCTAAGAGGAGCAGGAAAAAGTAAAAAATTTCAGAATTGCACCTTGCAATGCGGAGAAATTACTGTTTGTGCATTTACAATATTCAATGATTTTTGCCATTGAAAAACGTCCAGAAATGACTGAAGCTACTGACTGAACGAAAGGAGCTGGCATCTCACTCTCTTTGAATCTTCTTTATCATGCTAAGAGGAGCAAGAAAAAGCAAAAAATTTTAGAATTGCACCTTGCAATGCGGAGAAATTACTGTTTGTGCATTTACAATATTCATTGATTTTTGCCATTGAAAAACATCATGTTATTCATATACCAGAAATGTTTGAAGCTACTGACTGAATGAAAGGAGCTGGTATCTCACTCTCTTTGAATCTTCTTCATAATGCTAAGAGGAGCAGGAAAAAGCAAAAAATTTCAGAATTGCACCTTGCAATGCGGAGAAATTACTGTTTGTGCATTTACAATATTCATTGATTTTTGCCATTGAAAAACGTCAAGAAATGATTGAAGCTACTGACAATGAAAGGAGCTGGCTTCTCACTCTCTTTGAATCTTCTTTATCATGCTAAGAGGAGCAGGAAAAAGCAAAAAATTTCAGAATTGCACCTTGCAATGCTGAGAAATTACTGTTTGTGCATTTACAAAATTCATTGATTTTTGCCATTGAAAAACATCATGTTATTCATATACCAGAAATGATTGAAGCTACTGACTGAATGAAAGGAGCTGGCATCTCACTCTCTTTGAATCTTCTTTATCATGCTAAGAGGAGCAGGAAAAAGCAAAAAATTTCAGAATTGCACCTTGCAATGCGGAGAAATTACTGTTTGTGCATTTACAATATTCATTGATTTTTGCCATTGAAAAACATCATGTTATTCATATACCAGAAATGTTTGAAGCTACTTACTGAATGAAAGGAGCTGACATCTCACTCTCTTTGAATCTTCTTTATCATGCTAAGAGGAGCAGGAAAAAGCAAAAAATTTCAGAATTGCACCTTGCAATGCGGAGAAATTACTGTTTGTGCATTTACAATATTCATTGATTTTTGACATTGAAAAACGTCCAGAAATGATTGAAGCTACTGACTGAATGAAAGGAGCTGGCATCTCACTCTCTCTGAAACTTCTTTATCATGCTAAGAGGAGCAGGAAAAAGCAAAAAATTTCAGAATTGCACCTTGCAATGCGGAGAAATTACTGTTTGTGCATTTACAATATTCATTGATTTTTGCCATTGAAAAACGTCCAGAAATGATTGAAGCTACTGACTGAATGAAAGGAGCTGGCATCTCACTCTCTTTGAATCTTCTTTATCATGCTAAGAGGAGCAGGAAAAAGCAAAAAATTTCAGAATTGCACCTTGCAATGCGGAGAAATTACAGTTTGTGCATTTACAATATTCATTGATTTTTGCCATTGAAAAACGTCCAGAAATGATTGAAGCTACTGACTGAATGAAAGGAGCTGGCATCTCACTCTCTTTGAATCTTCTTTATCATGCTAAGAGGAGCAGGAAAAAGCAAAAAATTTCAGAATTGCACCTTGCAATGCGGAGAAATTACTGTTTGTGCATTTACAATATTCATTGATTTTTGCCATTGAAAAACGTCCAGAAATGATTGAAGCTACTGACTGAATGAAAGGAGCTGGCATCTCACTCTCTTTGAATCTTCTTTATCATGCTAAGAGTAGCAGGAAAAAGCAAAAAATTTCAAAATTGCACCTTGCAATGACGAGAAATTACTGTTTGTGCATTTACAATATTCATTGATTTTTGCCATTGAAAAACATGTTATTCATATACCAGAAATGTTTGAAGCTCCTGACTGAATGAAAGGAGCTGGCACCTCACTCTCTTTGAATCTTCTTTATCATGCTAAGAGGAGCAGGAAAAAGCAAAAAATTTCAGAATTGCACCTTGCAATGCGGAGAAATTACTGTTTGTGCATTTACAATATTCATTGATTTTTGCCATTGAAAAACGTCCAGAAATGATTGAAGCTACTGACTGAATGAAAGGAGCTGGCATCTCACTCTCTCTGAATCTTCTTTATCATGCTAAGAGGAGCAGGAAAAAGCAAAAAATTTCAGAATTGCACCTTGCAATGCGGAGAAATTACTGTTTGTGCATTTACAATATTCATTGATTTTTGCCATTGAAAAATGTCCAGAAATGATTGAAGCTACTGACTGAATGAAAGGAGCTGGCATCTCACTCTCTTTGAATCTTCTTTATCATGCTAAGAGGAGCAGGAAAAAGCAAAAAATTTCAGAATTGCACCTTGCAATGTGGAGAAATTACTGTTTGTGCATTTACAATATTCATTGATTTTTGCCATTGAAAAACGTCCAGAAATGATTGAAGCTACTGACTGAATGAAAGGAGCTGGCATCTCACTCTCTTTGAATCTTCTTTATCATGCTAAGAGGAGCAGGAAAAAGCAAAAAATTTCAGAATTGCACCTTGCAATGCGGAGAAATTACTGTTTGTGCATTTACAATATTCATTGATTTTTGCGATTGAAAAACATCATGTTATTCATATACCAGAAATGATTGAAGCTACTGACTGAATGAAAGGAGCTGGCATCTCACTCTCTTTGAATCTTCTTTATCATGCTAAGAGGAGCAGGAAAAAGTAAAAAATTTCAGAATTGCACCTTGCAATGCGGAGAAATTACTGTTTGTGCATTTACAATATTCAATGATTTTTGCCATTGAAAAACGTCCAGAAATGATTGAAGCTACTGACTGAATGAAAGGAGCTGGCATCTCACTCTCTTTGAATCTTCTTTATCATGCTAAGAGGAGCAGGAAAAAGCAAAAAATTTCAGAATTGCACCTTGCAATGCGGAGAAATTACAGTTTGTGCATTTACAATATTCATTGATTTTTGCCATTGAAAAACGTCCAGAAATGATTGAAGCTACTGACTGAATGAAAGGAGCTGGCATCTCACTCTCTTTGAATCTTCTTTATCATGCTAAGAGGAGCAGGAAAAAGCAAAAAATTTCAGACTTGCACCTTGCAATGCGGAGAAATTACTGTTTGTGCATTTACAATATTCATTGATTTTTGCCATTGAAAAACATCATGTTATTCATATACCAGAAATGTTTGAAGCTACTGACTGAATCAAAGGAGCTGGCATCTCACTCTCTTTGAATCTTCTTTATCATGCTAAGAGGAGCAGGAAAAAGCAAAAAATTTCAGAATTGCACCTTGCAATGCGGAGAAATTAGTTTGTGCATTTACAATATTCATTGATTTTTGCCATTGAAAAACGTCCAGAAATGATTGAAGCTACTGACTGAATGAAAGGAGCTGGCATCTCACTCTCTTTGAATCTTCTTTATCATGCTAAGAGGAGCAGGAAAAAGCAAAAAATTTCAGAATTGCACCTTGCAATGCGGAGAAATTACTGTTTGTGCATTTACAATATTCATTGATTTTTGCCATTGAAAAACGTCCAGAAATGATTGAAGCTACTGACTGAATGAAAGGAGCTGGCATCTCACTCTCTTTGAATCTTCTTTATCATGCTAAGAGGAGCAGGAAAAAGCAAAAAATTTCAGAATTGCACCTTGCAATGCGGAGAAATTACTGTTTGTGCATTTACAATATTCATTGATTTTTGCCATTGAAAAACATGTTATTCATATACCAGAAATGTTTGAAGCTACTGACTGAATGAAAGGAGCTGGCACCTCACTCTCTTTGAATCTTCTTTATCATGCTAAGAGGAGCGGGAAAAAGCAAAAAATTTCAGAATTGCACCTTGCAATGCGGAGAAATTACTGTTTGTGCATTTACAATATTCATTGATTTTTGCCATTGAAAAACGTCCAGAAATGATTGAAGGTACTGACTGAATGAAAGGAGCTGGCATCTCACTCTCTTTGAATCTTCTTTATCATGCTAAGAGGAGCAGGAAAAAGCAAAAAATTTCAGAATTGCACCTTGCAATGCGGAGAAATTACTGTTTGTGCATTTACAATATTCATTGATTTTTGCCATTGAAAAACATCATGTTATTCATATACCAGAAATGTTTGAAGCTACTGACTGAATGAAAGGAGTTGGCATCTCACTCTCTTTGAATCTTCTTTATCATGCTAAGAGGAGCAGGAAAAAGCAAAAAATTT
>NW_027365639.1:0-101170 GCF_046119375.1 Phyllobates terribilis | reverse complement strand
GGGGCATTAAAAGCGTCTTGTTAAGCTACTGGGACATCCACGTCTCTTCTGAGGGGCATTAAACGCGTCTTGTTAAGCTACTGGGACCTCCACGTTTCTTCTGAGGGGGCATTAAAAGCGTCTTGTTAAGCTACTGGGACCTCCACGTCTCTTCTGAGGGGCACTAAAAGCGTCTTGTTAAGCTACTGGGACCTCCACCTCTCTTCTGAGGGGCATTAAAAGCGTCTTGTTAAGCTACTGGGACCTCCACCACTTTTCCGAGGGGCATTAAAAGCGTCTTGTTAAGCTACTGGGACATCCACGTCTCTTCTGAGGGGCATTAAACGCGTCTTGTTAAGCTACTGGGACCTCCACGTTTCTTCTGAGTGGCATTAAAAGCGTATTGTTAAGCTACTGGGACCTCCACGTCTCTTGTGAGGGGCATTAAAAGCGTCTTGTTAAGCTACTGGGACCTCCACGTCTCTTCTGAGGGGCATTAAAAGCGTCTTGTTAAGCTACTGGAACCTCCACCACTTTTCCGAGGGGCATTAAAAGCATCTTGTTAAGCTACTGGGACCTCCATGTCTCTTCTGAGGGGCATTAAAAGCGTCTTGTTAAGGTACTGGGACCTCCACCACTTTTCCGAGGGGCATTAAAAGCGTCTTGTTAAGCTACTGGGACCTCCACGTCTTTTCTGAGGGGCATTAAAAGCATCTTGTTAAGCTACTGCGACCTCCACCACTTTTCCGAGGGGCATTAAAAGCGTCTTGTTAAGCTACTGGGACCTCCACGTCTCTTCTGAGGGGCATTAAACCATCTTGTTAAGCTACTGGGACCTCCACGTGTCTTCTGAGGGGCATTAAAAGCGTCTTATTAAGCTACTGGGACCTCCACGTCTCTTCTGAGGGGCATTAAAAGCATCTTGTGAAGCTACTGGGACCTCCACCACTTTTCCGAGGGGCATTAAAAGCGTCTTGTTAAGTTACTGGGACCTCCCCGTCTATTCTGAGGGGCATTAAAAGTGTCATGTTAAGCTACAGGGACCTCCACATCTCCTCTGAGGGGCATTAAAAGCGTCTTGTTATGCTACAGGGACCTCCACCACTTTTCCGAGGGGCATTAAAAGCATCCTGTTAAGCTACTGGGACCTCCATCACTTTTCCGACGGGCATTAAAAGAGTCTTGTTAAGCTACTGGGACCTCCACGTTTCTACTGAGGGGCATTAAAAGCGTCTTGTTAAGCTACTGTGACCTCCACGTCTCTTCTGAGGGGCACTAAAAGCATCTTGTTAAGCTACCGGGAACTCCACCTCTCTTCTGAGGGGCATTAGAAGCGTCTTGTTAATCTACTGGGACCTCCACCACATTTCCGAGGGGCATTAAAAGCGTCTTGTTAAGCTTCTGGGACCTCCACGTCTCTTCTGAGGGGCATTAAAAGCGTCTTGTTAAGCTACTGGGACATCCACGTCTCTTCTGAGGGGCATTAAAAGCGTCTTGTTAAGCTACTGGGACCTCCACGTTTCTTCTGAGGGGCATTAAAAGCGTATTGTTAAGCTACTGGGACCTCCACGTCTCTTGTGAGGGGCATTAAAAGCGTCTTGTTAAGCTACTGGGACCTCCACGTCTCTTCTGAGGGGCATTAAAAGCGTCTTGTTAAGCTACTGCGACCTCCATGTCTTTTCTGAGGGGCATTAAAAACATCTTGTTAAGCTACTGCGACCTCCACCACTTTTCCGAGGGGCATTAAAAGCGTCTTGTTAAGCTACTGGGACCTCCACGTCTCTTCTGAGGGGCATTGAACCATCTTGTTAAGCTACTGGGACCTCCACGTGTCTTCTGAGGGGCATTAAAAGCGTCTTATTAAGCTACTGGGACCTCCACGTCTCTTCTGAGGGGCATTAAAAGCGTCTTGTTAAGTTACTGGGACCTCCCCGTCTATTCTGAGGGGCATTAAAAGCGTCATGTTAAGCTACAGGGACCTCCACATCTCCTCTGAGGGGCATTAAAAGCTTCTTATTAGGCTACTGGGACCTCCACCACTTTTTCAAGGGGCATTAAAAGCATCTTGTTAAGCTACTGGGACCTCCATCACTTTTCCGAGGGGCATTAAAAGAGTCTTGTTAAGCTACTGGGACATCCACGTTTCTTCTGAGGGGCATTAAAAGCGTCTTGTTAAGCTACCGGGACCTCCACCTCTCTTCTGAGGGGCATTAGAAGCGTCTTGTTAATCTACTGGGACCTCCACCACATTTCCGAGGGGCATTAAAAGCGTCTTGTTAAGCTTCTGGGACCTCCACGTCTCTTCTGAGGGGCAATAAAAGCGTCTTTTTAAGCTACTGGGACCTCCACGTTTCTTCTGAGGGGCATTAAAAGCATCTTGTTAAGCTACTGGGACGTCTACGTCTTTTCTGCGGGGCATTAAAGCGTCTTGTTAAGCTACTGGGACCTCCAAGTCTCTTCTGAGTGGCATTAAAAGCGTCTTGTTAAGCTAATGGAACCTCCACGTCTCTTCTGAGGGGCATTAAAAGCGTCTTGTTAAGCTACTGGGACCTCCACCACATTTCCGAGGGGCATTAAAAGCGTCTTGTTAAGCTACTGGGACCTCCATGTCTCTTCTGAGGGGCATTAAAAGCGTCTTGTTAAGCTACTGGGACCTCCACGTCTCTTCTGAGGGGCATTAAAAGCATCTTGTTAAGCTAATGGGACCTCCAAGTATCTTCTGAGGGGCATTAAAAGCATCTTATTAAGCTACTGGGACCTCCACGTCTTTTCCGAGGGGCATTAAAAGCGTCTTGTTAAGCTACTGGGACCTCCATCACTTTTCCGAGGGGCATTAAAAGAGTCTTGTTAAGCTACTGGGACCTCCACGTTTCTTCTGAGGGGCATTAAAAGCGCCTTGTTAAGCTACTGGGACCTCCACGTCTCTTCTGAGGGGTATTAAAAGCGTCTTGTTAAGCTACTGGAACCTCCACGTCTCTTCTGAGGGGCACTAAAAGCGTCTTGTTAAGCTACTGGGACCTCCACCTCTCTTCTGAGGGGCATTAAAAGCATCTTGTTAAGCTACTGGGACCTCCACCACTTTTCCGAGGGGCATTAAAAACGTCTTGTTAAGCTACTGGGACATCCACGTCTCTTCTGAGGGGCATTAAAAGCGTCTTGTTAAGCTACTGCGACCTCCACGTTTCTTCTGAGGGGCATTAAAAGCGTCTTGTTAAGCTACTGGGACCTCCACGTCTCTTGTGAGGGGCATTAAAAGCGTCTTGTTAAGCTACTGGGACCTCCACGTCTCTTCTGAGGGGCAATAAAAGCGTCTTGTTAAGCTACTGGAGCCTCCACCACTTTTCCGAGGGGCATTAAAAGCATCTTGTTAAGCTACTGGGACCTCCATGTCTCTTCTGAGGGGCATTAAAAGCGTCTTGTTAAGCTACTGGGACCTCCACCACTTTTCCGAGGGGCATTAAAAGCGTCTTGTGAAGCTACTGGGACCTCCACGTCTTTTCTGAGGGGCATTAAAAGCGTCTTGTTAAGCTACTGCGACCTCCACGTCTCTTCTGAGGGGCATTAAAAGCGTCTTGTTAAGCTACTGCGACCTCCACCAGTTTTCCGAGGGGCATTAAAAGCGTCTTGTTAAGCTACTGGGACATCCACGTTACTTCTGAGGGGCATTAAAAGCGTCTTGTTAAGCTACTGGGACCTCCAACAGTTTTCCGAGGGGCATTAAAAGCGTCTTGTTAAGCTACTGGGACCTCCATGTCTCTTCTGAGGGGCATTAAAAGCGTCTTGTTAAGCTACTGGGTCCTCCACGTCTCTTCTGAGGGGCATTAAACCATCTTGTTAAGCTACTGGGACCTCCACGTGTCTTCTGAGGGGCATTAAAAGCGTCTTATTAAGCTACTGGGACCTCCACATCTCTTCTGAGGGGCATTAAAAGCGTCTTGTTAAGCTACTGGGAACTCCACAACTTTTCCGAGGGGCATTAAAAGCGTCTTGTTAAGTTACTGGGACCTCCCCGTCTATTCTGAGGGGCATTAAAAGCGTCTTGTTAAGCTACTGGGACCTCCACCACTTTTCCGAGGGGCATTAAAAGCGTCTTGTTAAGCTACTGGGACCTCCATCACTTTTCCGAGGGGCATTAAAAGAGTCTTGTTAAGCTACTGGGACCTCCACGTTTCTTCTGAGGGACATTAAAAGCGTCTTGTTAAGCTACTGGGACCTCCACGTCTCTTCTGAGGGGTATTAAAAGCATCTTGTTAAGCTACCGGGACCTCAACCTCTCTTCTGAGGGGCATTAAAAGCGTCTTGTTAATCTACTGGGACCTCCACCACGTTTCCGAGGGGCATTAAAAGCGTCTTGTTAAACTACTGGGACCTCCACGTCTCTTCTGAGTGCCATTAAAAGCGTCTTGTTAAGCTACTGGGACCTCCACGTTTCTTCTGAGGGGGCATTAAAAGCGTCTTGTTAAGCTACTGGGACCTCCACGTCTCTTGTGAGGGGCATTAAAAGCGTCTTGTTAAGCTACTGGGACCTCCACGTCTCTTCTGAGGGGCATTAAAAGCGTCTTGTAAAGCTACTGGAACCTCCACCACTTTTCCTTGGGGCATTGAAAGCGTCTTGTTAAGCTACTGGGACCTCCACGTCTCTTCTGAGGGGCATTAAAAGTGTCTTGTTAAGCTACTGGGACCTCCACCACTTTTCCTAGGGGCATTAAAAGCGTCTTGTTAAGCTACTGGGACCTCTAGGTCTTTTCTGCGGGGCATTAAAGCGTCTTGTTAAGCTACTGGGACCTCCAAGTCTCTTCTGAGTGGCATTAAAAGCGTCCTGTTAAGCTAATGGAACCTCCACGTGTCTTCTGAGGGGCATTAAAAGCGTCTTGTTAAGCTACTGGGACCTCCACCACATTTCCGAGGGGCATTAAAAGCGTCTTGTTAAGCTACTGGGACCTCCATGTCTCTTCTGAGGGGCATTAAAAGCGTCTTGTTAAGCTACTGGGACCTCCACGTCTCTTCTGAGGGGCATTAAAAGCATCTTGTTAAGCTAATGGGACCTCCAAGTGTCTACTGAGGGGCATTAAAAGCGTCTTATTAAGCTACTGGGACCTCCACGTCTTTTCCGAGGGGCATTAAAAGCGTCTTGTTAAGCTACTGGGACCTCCATCACTTTTCCGAGGGGCATTAAAAGAGTCTTGTTAAGCTACTGGGACCTCCACGTTTCTTCTGAGGGGCATTAAAAGCGCCTTGTTAAGCTACTGGGACCTCCACGTCTCTTCTGAGGGGCATTAAAAGCGTCTTGTTAAGCTACTGGGACCTCCACGTCTCTTCTGAGGGGCACTAAAAGCGTCTTGTTAAGCTACTGGGACCTCCACCTCTCTTCTGAGGGGCATTAAAAGCGTCTTGTTAAGCTACTGGGAACTCCACCACTTTTCCGAGGGGCATTAAAAGCATCTTGTTAAGCTACTGGGACCTCCCCGTCTATTCTGAGGGGCATTAAAAGCGTCATGTTAAGCTACAGCGACCTCCACATCTCCTCTGAGGGGCATTAAAAGCGTCTTGTTAAGCTACTGGGACCTCCACCACTTTTCCGAGGGGCATTAAAAGCGTCTTGTTATGCTACTTGGACCTCCATCACTTTTCCGAGGGGCATTAAAAGAGTCTTGTTAAGCTACTGGGAACTCCACGTTTCTTCTGAGGGGCATTAAAAGCGTCTTGTTAAGCTACTGGGACCTCCACGTCTCTTCTGAGGGGCACTAAAAGCATCTTGTTAAGCTAATGGGACCTCCACCTCTCTTCTGAGGGGCATTAAAAGCGTCTTGTTAATGTACTGGGACCTCCACCACGTTTCCGAGGGGCATTAAAAGCGTCTTGTTAAACTACTGGGACCTCCACGTCTCTTCTGAGTGCCATTAAAAGCGTCTTGTTAAGCTACTGGGACCTCCACGTTTCTTCTGAGGGGGCATTCAAAGCGTCTTGTTAAGCTACTGGGACCTCCACGTCTCTTGTGAGGGGCATTAAAAGCGTCTTGTTAAGCTACTGGGACCTCCACGTCTCGTCTGAGGGGCATTAAAAGCGTCTTGTAAAGCTACTGGAACCTCCACCACTTTTCCGTGGGGCATTGAAAGCGTCTTGTTAAGCTACTGGGACCTCCACGTCTCTTCTGAGGGGCATTAAAAGTGTCTTGTTAAGCTACTGGGACCTCCACCACTTTTCCTAGGGGCATTAAAAGCGTCTTGTTAAGCTACTGGGACCTCTACGTCTTTTCTGCGGGGCATTAAAGCGTCTTGATAAGCTACTGGGACCTCCAAGTCTCTTCTGAGTGGCATTAAAAGCGTCTTGTTAAGCTAATGGAACCTCCACGTATCTTCTGAGGGGCATTAAAAGCGTCTTGTTAAGCTACTGGGACCTCCACCACATTTCCGAGGGGCATTAAAAGCGTCTTGTTAAGCTACTGGGACCTCCATGTCTCTTCTGAGGGGCATTAAAAGCGTCTTGTTAAGCTACTGGGACCTCCACGTCTCTTCTGAGGGGCATTAAAAGCATCTTGTTAAGCTAATGGGACCTCCAAGTGTCTTCTGAGGGGCATTAAAAGCGTCTTGTTAAGCTACTGGGACCTCCACCACATTTCCGAGGGGCATTAAAAGCGTCTTGTTAAGCTACTGGGACCTCCATGTCTCTTCTGAGGGGCATTAAAAGCGTCTTGTTAAGCTACTGGGACCTCCACGTCTCTTCTGAGGGGCATTAAAAGCGTCTTGTTAAGCTACTGGGACCTCTACGTCTCTTCTGAGGGGCACTAAAAGCATCTTGTTAAGCTACCGTGACCTCCACCTCTCTTCTGAGGGGCATTAAAAGCGTCTTGTTAAGCTACTGGGACCTCCACCACTTTTCTGAGGGGCATGAAAAGCGTCTTGTTAAGCTACTGGGACCTCCACGTCTCTTCTGAGGGGCATTAAAAGCGTCTTATTAAGCTACTGGGACCTCCACGTCTCTTCTGAGTGGCATTAAAAGCATCTTGTTAAGCCACTGGGACCTCCACGTGTCTTCTGAGGGGCATTAAAAGCGTCTTATTAAGCTACTGGGACCTCCACGTCTCTTCTGAGGGGCATTAAAAGCGTCTTGTTAAGCTACTGGGACCTCCACCACTTTTCCGAGGGGCATTAAAAGCTCTTGTTAAGTTACTGAGACCTCCCCGTCTATTCTGAGGGGCATTAAAAGCATCATGTTAAGCCACTGGGACCTCCACGTCTCTTCTGAGTGGCATTAAAAGCGTCTTGTTAAGCTAATGGAACCTCCACGTCTCTTCTGAGGGGCATTAAAAGCGCCTTGTTAAGCTACTGGGTCCTCCACCACATTTCCGAGAGGCATTAAAAGCGTCTTGTTAAGCTACTGAGACCTCCACGTCTCTTCGGAGGGGCATTAAAAGCGTCTTGTTAAGCTACTGGAACCTCCACCACTTTTCCGAGGGGCATTAAAAGCGTCTTGTTAAGCTACTGGGACCTCCACGTCTCTTGTGAGGGGCATTAAAAGCGTCTTGTTAAGCTAATGGAACCTCCACCACTATTCCGAGGGGCAATAAAAGCGACTTGTTAAGCTAATGGGACCTCCATCACTTTTTCGAGGGGCATTAAAAGAGTCTTTTTAAGCTACTGGGACCTCCACGTTTCTTCTGAGAGGCATTAAAAGCATCTTGTTAAGCTACTGGGACCTCCACGTCTCTTCTGAGGGGCATTAAAAGCGTCTTGTTAAGCTACTGGGACCTCCACGTCTCTTCTGAGGGGCACTAAAAGCATCTTGTTAAGCTACCGTGACCTCCACCTCTCTTCTGAGGGGCATTAAAAGCGTCTTGTTAAGCTACTGGGACCTCCACCACTTTTCTGAGGGGCATTAAAAGCGTCTTGTTAAGCTACTGGGACCTCCACGTCTCTTCTGAGGGGCATTAATAGCTTCTTGTTAAGCTACAGGGACCTCCACCACTTTTTCCGAGGAGCATTAAAATCATCATGTTAAGCTACTGGGACCTCCACGTCTCTTCTGAGGGGCATTAAAAGCGTCTTGTTAAGCTACTGGGACCTCCACCACTTTTCCGAGGGGCATTAAAAGCGTCTTGTTAAGCTACTGGGACCTCCACGTCTCTTCTGAGGGGCATTAAAAGCGTCTTGTTAAGCTACTGGGACCTCCACGTCTCTTCTGAGGGGCACTAAAAGCATCTTGTTAAGCTACCGTGACCTCCACCTCTCTTCTGAGGGGCATTAAAAGCGTCTTGTTAAGCTACTGGGACCTCCACCACTTTTCTGAGGGGCATTAAAAGCGTCTTGTTAAGCTACTGGGACCTCCACGTCTCTTCTGAGGGGCATTAAAAGCGTCTTGTTAAGCTACTGGGACCTCCACGTCTCTTCTGAGGGACACTAAAAGCATCTTGTTAAGCTACCGGGACCTCCACCTCTCTTCTGAGGGGCATTAAAAGCGTCTTGTTAAGCTACTGGGACCTCCACCACTTTTCCGAGGGGCATTAAAAGCGTCTTGTTAAGCTACTGGGACCTCCACGTCTCTTCTGAGGGGCATTAAAAGCGTCTTGTTAAGCTACTGGGACCTCCACGTCTCTTCTGAGGGGCACTAAAAGCATCTTGTTAAGCTACCGTGACCTCCACCTCTCTTCTGAGGGGCATTAAAAGCGTCTTGTTAAGCTACTGGGACCTCCACCACTTTTCTGAGGGGCATTAAAAGCGTCTTGTTAAGCTACTGGGACCTCCACGTCTCTTCTGAGGGGCATTAAAAGCGTCTTGTTAAGCTACTGGGACCTCCACGTCTCTTCTGAGGGACACTAAAAGCATCTTGTTAAGCTACCGGGACCTCCACCTCTCTTCTGAGGGGCATTAAAAGCGTCTTGTTAAGCTACTGGGACCTCCACCACTTTTCTGAGGGGCATTAAAAGCGTCTTGTTAAGCTACTGGGACCTCCACGTCTCTTCTGAGGGGCATTAAAAGCGTCTTGTTAAGCTACTGGAACCTCCACCACTTTTCCGAGGGGCATTAAAAGCGTCTTGTTAAGCTACTGGGACCTCCACGTCTCTTCTGAGGGGCATTAAAAGCGTCTTGTTAAGCTACTGGGACCTCCACGTCTCTTCTGAGGGACACTAAAAGCATCTTGTTAAGCTACCGGGACCTCCACCTCTCTTCTGAGGGGCATTAAAAGCGTCTTGTTAAGCTACTGGGACCTCCACGTCTCTTCTGAGGGGCATTAAAAGCGTCTTGTTAAGCTACTGGGACCTCCACGTCTCTTCTGAGGGACACTAAAAGCATCTTGTTAAGCTACCGGGACCTCCACCTCTCTTCTGAGGGGCATTAAAAGTGTCTTGTTAAGCTACTGGGACCTCCACCACTTTTCTGAGGGGCATTAAAAGCGTCTTGTTAAGCTACTGGGACCTCCACGTCTCTTCTGAGGGGCATTAAAAGCGTCTTGTTAAGCTACTGGAACCTCCACCACTTTTCCGAGGGGCATTAAAAGCGTCTTGTTAAGCTACTGGGACCTCCACGTCTCTTGTGAGGGGCATTAAAAGCGTCTTGTTAAGCTAATGGAACCTCCACCACTATTCCGAGGGGCATTAAAAGCGACTTGTTAAGCTACTGGGACCTCCATCACTTTTTCGAGGGGCATTAAAAGAATCTTTTTAAGCTACTGGGACCTCCACGTTTCTTCTGAGAGGCATTAAAAGCATCTTGTTAAGCTACTGGGACCTCCACGTCTCTTCTGAGGGGCATTAAAAGCGTCTTGTTAAGCTACTGGGACCTCTACGTCTCTTCTGAGGGGCACTAAAAGCATCTTGTTAAGCTACCGTGACCTCCACCTCTCTTCTGAGGGGCATTAAAAGCGTCTTGTTAAGCTACTGGGACCTCCACCACTTTTCTGAGGGGCATTAAAAGCGTCTTGTTAAGCTACTGGGACCTCCACGTCTCTTCTGAGGGGCATTAAAAGCTTCTTGTTAAGCTACAGGGACCTCCACCACTTTTCCGAGGGGCATTAAAATCATCTTGTTAAGCTACTGGGACCTCCACGTCTCTGCTGAGGGGCATTAAAAGCGTCTTGTTAAGCTACTGGGACCTCCATCACTTTTCCGAGGGTCATTAAAAGAGTCTTGTTAAGCTACTGGGACCTCCACGTTTCTTCTGAGGGGCATTAAAAGCGTCTTGTTAAGCTACTGGGACCTCCACGTCTCTTCTGAGGGGCATTAAAAGCGTCTTGTTAAGCTACTGGGACCTCCACGTCTCTTCTGAGGGACACTAAAAGCATCTTGTTAAGCTACCAGGACCCCCACCTCTCTTCTGAGGGGCATTAAAAGCGTCTTGTTAAGCTACTGGGACCTCCACCACTTTTCCGAGGGGCATTAAAAGCGTCTTGTTAAGCTACTGGGACCTCCACGTCTCTTCTGAGGGGCATTAAAAGCGTCTTGTTAAGCTACTGGGACCTCCACGTTTCTTCTGAGGGGCATTAAAAGAGTCTTGTTAAGCTACTGGGACCTCCACGTCTCTTGAGAGGGGCATTAAAAGCGTCTTGTTAAGCTACTGGGACCTCCACGTCTCTTCTGAGGGGCATTAAAAGCGTCTTGTTAAGCTACTGGAACCTCCACCACTTTTCCGAGGGGCATTAAAAGCGTCTTGTTAAGCTACTGGGACCTCCACGTCTCTTCTGAGGGGCATTAAAAGCGTCTTGTTAAGCTACTGGGACCTCCACCACTTTTCCGGATTGCATGAAAAGTGTCTTGTTAAGCTACTGGGACCTCTACGTCTTTTCTGCGGGGCATTAAAGCGTCTTGTTAAGCTACTGGGACCTCCACGTCTCTTCTGAGTGGCATTAAAAGCGTCTTGTTAAGCTAATGGAACCTCCACGTCTCTTCTGAGGGGCATTAAAAGCATCTTGTTAAGCTACTGGGACCTCCACCACATTTCCGAGGGGCATTAAAAGCGTCTTGTTAAGCTACTGGGACCTCCACATCTCTTCTGAGGGGCATTAAAAGCGTCTTATTAAGCTACTGGGTCCTCCACGTCTCTTCTGAGTGGCATTAAAAGCATCTTGTTAAGCCACTGGGACCTCCACGTGTCTTCTGAGGGGCATTAAAAGCGTCTTATTAAGCTACTGGGACCTCCACGTCTCTTCTGAGGGGCATTAAAAGCGTCTTGTTAAGCTACTGGGATCTCCACCACTTTTCCGAGGGGCATTAAAAGCTCTTGTTAAGTTACTGAGACCTCCCCGTCTATTCTGAGGGGCATTAAAAGCATCATGTTAAGCCACTGGGACCTCCACGTCTCTTCTGAGTGGCATTAAAAGCGTCTTGTTAAGCTAATGGAACCTCCACGTCTCTTCTGAGGGGCATTAAAAGCGCCTTGTTAAGCTACTGGGTCCTCCACCACATTTCCGAGAGGCATTAAAAGCGTCTTGTTAAGCTACTGAGACCTCCACGTCTCTTCGGAGGGGCATTAAAAGCGTCTTGTTAAGCTACTGGAACCTCCACCACTTTTCCGAGGGGCATTAAAAGCGTCTTGTTAAGCTACTGGGACCTCCACGTCTCTTGTGAGGGGCATTAAAAGCGTCTTGTTAAGCTAATGGAACCTCCACCACTATTCCGAGGGGCAATAAAAGCGACTTGTTAAGCTACTGGGACCTCCATCACTTTTTCGAGGGGCATTAAAAGAGTCTTTTTAAGCTACTGGGACCTCCACGTTTCTTCTGAGAGGCATTAAAAGCATCTTGTTAAGCTACTGGGACCTCCACGTCTCTTCTGAGGGGCATTAAAAGCGTCTTGTTAAGCTACTGGGACCTCCACGTCTCTTCTGAGGGGCACTAAAAGCATCTTGTTAAGCTACCGTGACCTCCACCTCTCTTCTGAGGGGCATTAAAAGCGTCTTGTTAAGCTACTGGGACCTCCACCACTTTTCTGAGGGGCATTAAAAGCGTCTTGTTAAGCTACTGGGACCTCCACGTCTCTTCTGAGGGGCACTAAAAGCATCTTGTTAAGCTACCGTGACCTCCACCTCTCTTCTGAGGGGCATTAAAAGCGTCTTGTTAAGCTACTGGGACCTCCACCACTTTTCTGAGGGGCATTAAAAGCGTCTTGTTAAGCTACTGGGACCTCCACGTCTCTTCTGAGGGGCATTAAAAGCTTCTTGTTAAGCTACAGGGACCTCCACCACTTTTCCGAGGAGCATTAAAATCATCTTGTTAAGCTACTGGGACCTCCACGTCTCTTCTGAGGGGCATTAAAAGCGTCTTGTTAAGCTACTGGGACCTTCATCACTTTTCCGAGGGTCATTAAAAGAGTCTTGTTAAGCTACTGGGACCTCCACGTTTCTTCTGAGGGGCATTAAAAGCGTCTTGTTAAGCTACTGGGACCTCCACGTCTCTTCTGAGGGGCATTAAAAGCGTCTTGTTAAGCTACTGGGACCTCCACGTCTCTTCTGAGGGACACTAAAAGCATCTTGTTAAGCTACCGGGACCTCCACCTCTCTTCTGAGGGGCATTAAAAGCGTCTTGTTAAGCTACTGGGACCTCCACCACTTTTCTGAGGGGCATTAAAAGCGTCTTGTTAAGCTACTGGGACCTCCACGTCTCTTCTGAGGGGCATTAAAAGCGTCTTGTTAAGCTACTGGAACCTCCACCACTTTTCCGAGGGGCATTAAAAGCGTCTTGTTAAGCTACTGGGACCTCCACGTCTCTTCTGAGGGGCATTAAAAGCGTCTTGTTAAGCTACTGGGACCTCCACGTCTCTTCTGAGGGACACTAAAAGCATCTTGTTAAGCTACAGGGACCTCCACCTCTCTTCTGAGGGGCATTAAAAGCATCTTGTTAAGCTACTGGGACCTCCACGTCTCTTCTGAGGGGCATTAAAAGCATCTTGTTAAGCTACTGGGACCTCCACGTCTCTTCTGAGGGGCATTAAAAGCGTCTTGTTAAGCTACTGGGACCTCTACGTCTCTTCTGAGGGGCACTAAAAGCATCTTGTTAAGCTACCGTGACCTCCACCTCTCTTCTGAGGGGCATTAAAAGCGTCTTGTTAAGCTACTGGGACCTCCACCACTTTTCTGAGGGGCATGAAAAGCGTCTTGTTAAGCTACTGGGACCTCCACGTCTCTTCTGAGGGGCATTAAAAGCGTCTTATTAAGCTACTGGGACCTCCACGTCTCTTCTGAGTGGCATTAAAAGCATCTTGTTAAGCCACTGGGACCTCCACGTGTCTTCTGAGGGGCATTAAAAGCGTCTTATTAAGCTACTGGGACCTCCACGTCTCTTCTGAGGGGCATTAAAAGCGTCTTGTTAAGCTACTGGGACCTCCACCACTTTTCCGAGGGGCATTAAAAGCTCTTGTTAAGTTACTGAGACCTCCCCGTCTATTCTGAGGGGCATTAAAAGCATCATGTTAAGCCACTGGGACCTCCACGTCTCTTCTGAGTGGCATTAAAAGCGTCTTGTTAAGCTAATGGAACCTCCACGTCTCTTCTGAGGGGCATTAAAAGCGCCTTGTTAAGCTACTGGGTCCTCCACCACATTTCCGAGAGGCATTAAAAGCGTCTTGTTAAGCTACTGAGACCTCCACGTCTCTTCGGAGGGGCATTAAAAGCGTCTTGTTAAGCTACTGGAACCTCCACCACTTTTCCGAGGGGCATTAAAAGCGTCTTGTTAAGCTACTGGGACCTCCACGTCTCTTGTGAGGGGCATTAAAAGCGTCTTGTTAAGCTAATGGAACCTCCACCACTATTCCGAGGGGCAATAAAAGCGACTTGTTAAGCTAATGGGACCTCCATCACTTTTTCGAGGGGCATTAAAAGAGTCTTTTTAAGCTACTGGGACCTCCACGTTTCTTCTGAGAGGCATTAAAAGCATCTTGTTAAGCTACTGGGACCTCCACGTCTCTTCTGAGGGGCATTAAAAGCGTCTTGTTAAGCTACTGGGACCTCCACGTCTCTTCTGAGGGGCACTAAAAGCATCTTGTTAAGCTACCGTGACCTCCACCTCTCTTCTGAGGGGCATTAAAAGCGTCTTGTTAAGCTACTGGGACCTCCACGTCTCTTCTGAGGGGCATTAAAAGAGTCTTGTTAAGCTACTGGGACCTCCACGTTTCTTCTGAGGGGCATTAAAAGCGTCTTGTTAAGCTACTGGGACCTCCACGTCTCTTCTGAGGGGCATTAAAAGCGTCTTGTTAAGCTACTGGGACCTCCACGTCTCTTCTGAGGGGCATTAAAAGCGTATTGTTAAGCTACTGGAACCTCCACCACTTTTCCGAGGGGCATTAAAAGCGTCTTGTTAAGCTACTGGGACCTCCACGTCTCTTGTGAGGGGCATTAAAAGCGTCTTGTTAAGCTAATGGAACCTCCACCACTATTCCGAGGGGCATTAAAAGCGACTTGTTAAGCTACTGGGACCTCCATCACTTTTTCGAGGGGCATTAAAAGAATCTTTTTAAGCTACTGGGACCTCCACGTTTCTTCTGAGAGGCATTAAAAGCATCTTGTTAAGCTACTGGGACCTCCACGTCTCTTCTGAGGGGCATTAAAAGCATCTTGTTAAGCTACTGGGACCTCCACGTCTCTTCTGAGGGGCATTAAAAGCGTCTTGTTAAGCTACTGGGACCTCTACGTCTCTTCTGAGGGGCACTAAAAGCATCTTGTTAAGCTACCGTGACCTCCACCTCTCTTCTGAGGGGCATTAAAAGCGTCTTGTTAAGCTACTGGGACCTCCACCACTTTTCTGAGGGGCATGAAAAGCGTCTTGTTAAGCTACTGGGACCTCCACGTCTCTTCTGAGGGGCATTAAAAGCGTCTTATTAAGCTACTGGGACCTCCACGTCTCTTCTGAGTGGCATTAAAAGCATCTTGTTAAGCCACTGGGACCTCCACGTGTCTTCTGAGGGGCATTAAAAGCGTCTTATTAAGCTACTGGGACCTCCACGTCTCTTCTGAGGGGCATTAAAAGCGTCTTGTTAAGCTACTGGGACCTCCACCACTTTTCCGAGGGGCATTAAAAGCTCTTGTTAAGTTACTGAGACCTCCCCGTCTATTCTGAGGGGCATTAAAAGCATCATGTTAAGCCACTGGGACCTCCACGTCTCTTCTGAGTGGCATTAAAAGCGTCTTGTTAAGCTAATGGAACCTCCACGTCTCTTCTGAGGGGCATTAAAAGCGCCTTGTTAAGCTACTGGGTCCTCCACCACATTTCCGAGAGGCATTAAAAGCGTCTTGTTAAGCTACTGAGACCTCCACGTCTCTTCGGAGGGGCATTAAAAGCGTCTTGTTAAGCTACTGGAACCTCCACCACTTTTCCGAGGGGCATTAAAAGCGTCTTGTTAAGCTACTGGGACCTCCACGTCTCTTGTGAGGGGCATTAAAAGCGTCTTGTTAAGCTAATGGAACCTCCACCACTATTCCGAGGGGCAATAAAAGCGACTTGTTAAGCTAATGGGACCTCCATCACTTTTTCGAGGGGCATTAAAAGAGTCTTTTTAAGCTACTGGGACCTCCACGTTTCTTCTGAGAGGCATTAAAAGCATCTTGTTAAGCTACTGGGACCTCCACGTCTCTTCTGAGGGGCATTAAAAGCGTCTTGTTAAGCTACTGGGACCTCCACGTCTCTTCTGAGGGGCACTAAAAGCATCTTGTTAAGCTACCGTGACCTCCACCTCTCTTCTGAGGGGCATTAAAAGCGTCTTGTTAAGCTACTGGGACCTCCACCACTTTTCTGAGGGGCATTAAAAGCGTCTTGTTAAGCTACTGGGACCTCCACGTCTCTTCTGAGGGGCATTAAAAGCGTCTTGTTAAGCTACTGGAACCTCCACCACTTTTCCGAGGGGCATTAAAAGCGTCTTGTTAAGCTACTGGGACCTCCACGTCTCTTCTGAGGGGCATTAAAAGCGTCTTGTTAAGCTACTGGGACCTCCACGTCTCTTCTGAGGGACACTAAAAGCATCTTGTTAAGCTACCGGGACCTCCACCTCTCTTCTGAGGGGCATTAAAAGCGTCTTGTTAAGCTACTGGGACCTCCACGTCTCTTCTGAGGGGCATTAAAAGCGTCTTGTTAAGCTACTGGGACCTCCACGTCTCTTCTGAGGGACACTAAAAGCATCTTGTTAAGCTACCGGGACCTCCACCTCTCTTCTGAGGGGCATTAAAAGTGTCTTGTTAAGCTACTGGGACCTCCACCACTTTTCTGAGGGGCATTAAAAGCGTCTTGTTAAGCTACTGGGACCTCCACGTCTCTTCTGAGGGGCATTAAAAGCGTCTTGTTAAGCTACTGGAACCTCCACCACTTTTCCGAGGGGCATTAAAAGCGTCTTGTTAAGCTACTGGGACCTCCACGTCTCTTGTGAGGGGCATTAAAAGCGTCTTGTTAAGCTAATGGAACCTCCACCACTATTCCGAGGGGCATTAAAAGCGACTTGTTAAGCTACTGGGACCTCCATCACTTTTTCGAGGGGCATTAAAAGAATCTTTTTAAGCTACTGGGACCTCCACGTTTCTTCTGAGAGGCATTAAAAGCATCTTGTTAAGCTACTGGGACCTCCACGTCTCTTCTGAGGGGCATTAAAAGCGTCTTGTTAAGCTACTGGGACCTCTACGTCTCTTCTGAGGGGCACTAAAAGCATCTTGTTAAGCTACCGTGACCTCCACCTCTCTTCTGAGGGGCATTAAAAGCGTCTTGTTAAGCTACTGGGACCTCCACCACTTTTCTGAGGGGCATTAAAAGCGTCTTGTTAAGCTACTGGGACCTCCACGTCTCTTCTGAGGGGCATTAAAAGCTTCTTGTTAAGCTACAGGGACCTCCACCACTTTTCCGAGGGGCATTAAAATCATCTTGTTAAGCTACTGGGACCTCCACGTCTCTGCTGAGGGGCATTAAAAGCGTCTTGTTAAGCTACTGGGACCTCCATCACTTTTCCGAGGGTCATTAAAAGAGTCTTGTTAAGCTACTGGGACCTCCACGTTTCTTCTGAGGGGCATTAAAAGCGTCTTGTTAAGCTACTGGGACCTCCACGTCTCTTCTGAGGGGCATTAAAAGCGTCTTGTTAAGCTACTGGGACCTCCACGTCTCTTCTGAGGGACACTAAAAGCATCTTGTTAAGCTACCAGGACCCCCACCTCTCTTCTGAGGGGCATTAAAAGCGTCTTGTTAAGCTACTGGGACCTCCACCACTTTTCCGAGGGGCATTAAAAGCGTCTTGTTAAGCTACTGGGACCTCCACGTCTCTTCTGAGGGGCATTAAAAGCGTCTTGTTAAGCTACTGGGACCTCCACGTTTCTTCTGAGGGGCATTAAAAGAGTCTTGTTAAGCTACTGGGACCTCCACGTCTCTTGAGAGGGGCATTAAAAGCGTCTTGTTAAGCTACTGGGACCTCCACGTCTCTTCTGAGGGGCATTAAAAGCGTCTTGTTAAGCTACTGGAACCTCCACCACTTTTCCGAGGGGCATTAAAAGCGTCTTGTTAAGCTACTGGGACCTCCACGTCTCTTCTGAGGGGCATTAAAAGCGTCTTGTTAAGCTACTGGGACCTCCACCACTTTTCCGGATTGCATGAAAAGTGTCTTGTTAAGCTACTGGGACCTCTACGTCTTTTCTGCGGGGCATTAAAGCGTCTTGTTAAGCTACTGGGACCTCCACGTCTCTTCTGAGTGGCATTAAAAGCGTCTTGTTAAGCTAATGGAACCTCCACGTCTCTTCTGAGGGGCATTAAAAGCATCTTGTTAAGCTACTGGGACCTCCACCACATTTCCGAGGGGCATTAAAAGCGTCTTGTTAAGCTACTGGGACCTCCACATCTCTTCTGAGGGGCATTAAAAGCGTCTTATTAAGCTACTGGGTCCTCCACGTCTCTTCTGAGTGGCATTAAAAGCATCTTGTTAAGCCACTGGGACCTCCACGTGTCTTCTGAGGGGCATTAAAAGCGTCTTATTAAGCTACTGGGACCTCCACGTCTCTTCTGAGGGGCATTAAAAGCGTCTTGTTAAGCTACTGGGATCTCCACCACTTTTCCGAGGGGCATTAAAAGCTCTTGTTAAGTTACTGAGACCTCCCCGTCTATTCTGAGGGGCATTAAAAGCATCATGTTAAGCCACTGGGACCTCCACGTCTCTTCTGAGTGGCATTAAAAGCGTCTTGTTAAGCTAATGGAACCTCCACGTCTCTTCTGAGGGGCATTAAAAGCGCCTTGTTAAGCTACTGGGTCCTCCACCACATTTCCGAGAGGCATTAAAAGCGTCTTGTTAAGCTACTGAGACCTCCACGTCTCTTCGGAGGGGCATTAAAAGCGTCTTGTTAAGCTACTGGAACCTCCACCACTTTTCCGAGGGGCATTAAAAGCGTCTTGTTAAGCTACTGGGACCTCCACGTCTCTTGTGAGGGGCATTAAAAGCGTCTTGTTAAGCTAATGGAACCTCCACCACTATTCCGAGGGGCAATAAAAGCGACTTGTTAAGCTACTGGGACCTCCATCACTTTTTCGAGGGGCATTAAAAGAGTCTTTTTAAGCTACTGGGACCTCCACGTTTCTTCTGAGAGGCATTAAAAGCATCTTGTTAAGCTACTGGGACCTCCACGTCTCTTCTGAGGGGCATTAAAAGCGTCTTGTTAAGCTACTGGGACCTCCACGTCTCTTCTGAGGGGCACTAAAAGCATCTTGTTAAGCTACCGTGACCTCCACCTCTCTTCTGAGGGGCATTAAAAGCGTCTTGTTAAGCTACTGGGACCTCCACCACTTTTCTGAGGGGCATTAAAAGCGTCTTGTTAAGCTACTGGGACCTCCACGTCTCTTCTGAGGGGCACTAAAAGCATCTTGTTAAGCTACCGTGACCTCCACCTCTCTTCTGAGGGGCATTAAAAGCGTCTTGTTAAGCTACTGGGACCTCCACCACTTTTCTGAGGGGCATTAAAAGCGTCTTGTTAAGCTACTGGGACCTCCACGTCTCTTCTGAGGGGCATTAAAAGCTTCTTGTTAAGCTACAGGGACCTCCACCACTTTTCCGAGGAGCATTAAAATCATCTTGTTAAGCTACTGGGACCTCCACGTCTCTTCTGAGGGGCATTAAAAGCGTCTTGTTAAGCTACTGGGACCTTCATCACTTTTCCGAGGGTCATTAAAAGAGTCTTGTTAAGCTACTGGGACCTCCACGTTTCTTCTGAGGGGCATTAAAAGCGTCTTGTTAAGCTACTGGGACCTCCACGTCTCTTCTGAGGGGCATTAAAAGCGTCTTGTTAAGCTACTGGGACCTCCACGTCTCTTCTGAGGGACACTAAAAGCATCTTGTTAAGCTACCGGGACCTCCACCTCTCTTCTGAGGGGCATTAAAAGCGTCTTGTTAAGCTACTGGGACCTCCACCACTTTTCTGAGGGGCATTAAAAGCGTCTTGTTAAGCTACTGGGACCTCCACGTCTCTTCTGAGGGGCATTAAAAGCGTCTTGTTAAGCTACTGGAACCTCCACCACTTTTCCGAGGGGCATTAAAAGCGTCTTGTTAAGCTACTGGGACCTCCACGTCTCTTCTGAGGGGCATTAAAAGCGTCTTGTTAAGCTACTGGGACCTCCACGTCTCTTCTGAGGGACACTAAAAGCATCTTGTTAAGCTACAGGGACCTCCACCTCTCTTCTGAGGGGCATTAAAAGCATCTTGTTAAGCTACTGGGACCTCCACGTCTCTTCTGAGGGGCATTAAAAGCATCTTGTTAAGCTACTGGGACCTCCACGTCTCTTCTGAGGGGCATTAAAAGCGTCTTGTTAAGCTACTGGGACCTCTACGTCTCTTCTGAGGGGCACTAAAAGCATCTTGTTAAGCTACCGTGACCTCCACCTCTCTTCTGAGGGGCATTAAAAGCGTCTTGTTAAGCTACTGGGACCTCCACCACTTTTCTGAGGGGCATGAAAAGCGTCTTGTTAAGCTACTGGGACCTCCACGTCTCTTCTGAGGGGCATTAAAAGCGTCTTGTTAAGCTACTGGGACCTCCACGTCTCTTCTGAGGGGCATTAAAAGCGTCTTGTTAAGCTACTGGGACCTCCACGTTTCTTCTGAGGGGCATTAAAAGAGTCTTGTTAAGCTACTGGGACCTCCACGTCTCTTGAGAGGGGCATTAAAAGCGTCTTGTTAAGCTACTGGGACCTCCACGTCTCTTCTGAGGGGCATTAAAAGCGTCTTGTTAAGCTACTGGAACCTCCACCACTTTTCCGAGGGGCATTAAAAGCGTCTTGTTAAGCTACTAGGACCTCCACGTCTCTTCTGAGGGGCATTAAAAGCGTCTTGTTAAGCTACTGGGACCTCCACCACTTTTCCGGATTGCATGAAAAGCGTCTTGTTAAGCTACTGGGACCTCTACGTCTTTTCTGCGGGGCATTAAAGCGTCTTGTTAAGCTACTGGGACCTCCACGTCTCTTCTGAGTGGCATTAAAAGCGTCTTGTTAAGCTAATGGAACCTCCACGTCTCTTCTGAGGGGCATTAAAAGCATCTTGTTAAGCTACTGGGACCTCCACCACATTTCCGAGGGGCATTAAAAGCGTCTTGTTAAGCTACTGGGACCTCCACATCTCTTCTGAGGGGCATTAAAAGCGTCTTATTAAGCTACTGGGACCTCCACGTCTCTTCTGAGTGGCATTAAAAGCATCTTGTTAAGCCACTGGGACCTCCACGTGTCTTCTGAGGGGCATTAAAAGCGTCTTATTAAGCTACTGGGACCTCCACGTCTCTTCTGAGGGGCATTAAAAGCGTCTTGTTAAGCTACTGGGACCTCCACCACTTTTCCGAGGGGCATTAAAAGCTCTTGTTAAGTTACTGAGACCTCCCCGTCTATTCTGAGGGGCATTAAAAGCATCATGTTAAGCCACTGGGACCTCCACGTCTCTTCTGAGTGGCATTAAAAGCGTCTTGTTAAGCTAATGGAACCTCCACGTCTCTTCTGAGGGGCATTAAAAGCGCCTTGTTAAGCTACTGGGTCCTCCACCACATTTCCGAGAGGCATTAAAAGCGTCTTGTTAAGCTACTGGGACCTCCACGTCTCTTCTGAGCGGCATTAAAAATGTCTTGTTAAGCTACTGAGACCTCCACGTCTCTTCGGAGGGGCATTAAAAGCGTCTTGTTAAGCTACTGGAACCTCCACCACTTTTCCGAGGGGCATTAAAAGCGTCTTGTTAAGCTACTGGGACCTCCACGTCTCTTGTGAGGGGCATTAAAAGCGTCTTGTTAAGCTAATGGAACCTCCACCACTATTCCGAGGGGCAATAAAAGCGACTTGTTAAGCTACTGGGACCTCCATCACTTTTTCGAGGGGCATTAAAAGAGTCTTTTTAAGCTACTGGGACCTCCACGTTTCTTCTGAGAGGCATTAAAAGCATCTTGTTAAGCTACTGGGACCTCCACGTCTCTTCTGAGGGGCATTAAAAGCGTCTTGTTAAGCTACTGGGACCTCCACGTCTCTTCTGAGGGGCACTAAAAGCATCTTGTTAAGCTACCGTGACCTCCACCTCTCTTCTGAGGGGCATTAAAAGCGTCTTGTTAAGCTACTGGGACCTCCACCACTTTTCTGAGGGGCATTAAAAGCGTCTTGTTAAGCTACTGGGACCTCCACGTCTCTTCTGAGGGGCATTAAAAGCTTCTTGTTAAGCTACAGGGACCTCCACCACTTTTCCGAGGGGCATTAAAATCATCTTGTTAAGCTACTGGGACCTCCACGTCTCTTCTGAGGGGCATTAAAAGCGTCTTGTTAAGCTACTGGGACCTCCATCACTTTTTCGATGGGCATTAAAAGAGTCTTTTTAAGCTACTGGGACCTCCACGTTTCTTCTGAGAGGCATTAAAAGCATCTTGTTAAGCTACTGGGACCTCCACGTCTCTTCTGAGGGGAATTAAAAGCGTCTTGTTAAGCTACTGGGACCTCCACGTCTCTTCTGAGGGGCACTAAAAGCATCTTGTTAAGCTACCGTGACCTCCACCTCTCTTCTGAGGGGCATTAAAAGCGTCTTGTTAAGCTACTGGGACCTCCACCACTTTTCTGAGGGGCATTAAAAGCGTCCTGTTAAGCTACTGGGACCTCCACGTCTCTTCTGAGGGGCATTAAAAGCTTCTTGTTAAGCTACAGGGACCTCCACCACTTTTCCGAGGGGCATTAAAATCATCTTGTTAAGCTACTGGGACCTCCACGTCTCTTCTGAGGGGCATTAAAAGCGTCTTGTTAAGCTACTGGGACCTCCATCACTTTTTCGAGGGGCATTAAAAGAATCTTTTTAAGCTACTGGGACCTCCACGTTTCTTCTGAGAGGCATTAAAAGCATCTTGTTAAGCTACTGGGACCTCCACGTCTCTTCTGAGGGGCATTAAAAGCGTCTTGTTAAGCTACTGGGACCTCTACGTCTCTTCTGAGGGGCACTAAAAGCATCTTGTTAAGCTACCGTGACCTCCACCTCTCTTCTGAGGGGCATTAAAAGCGTCTTGTTAAGCTACTGGGACCTCCACCACTTTTCTGAGGGGCATTAAAAGCGTCTTGTTAAGCTACTGGGACCTCCACGTCTCTTCTGAGGGGCATTAAAAGCTTCTTGTTAAGCTACAGGGACCTCCACCACTTTTCCGAGGGGCATTAAAATCATCTTGTTAAGCTACTGGGACCTCCACGTCTCTGCTGAGGGGCATTAAAAGCGTCTTGTTAAGCTACTGGGACCTCCATCACTTTTCCGAGGGTCATTAAAAGAGTCTTGTTAAGCTACTGGGACCTCCACGTTTCTTCTGAGGGGCATTAAAAGCGTCTTGTTAAGCTACTGGGACCTCCACGTCTCTTCTGAGGGGCATTAAAAGCGTCTTGTTAAGCTACTGGGACCTCCACGTCTCTTCTGAGGGACACTAAAAGCATCTTGTTAAGCTACCAGGACCCCCACCTCTCTTCTGAGGGGCATTAAAAGCGTCTTGTTAAGCTACTGGGACCTCCACCACTTTTCCGAGGGGCATTAAAAGCGTCTTGTTAAGCTACTGGGACCTCCACGTCTCTTCTGAGGGGCATTAAAAGCGTCTTGTTAAGCTACTGGGACCTCCACGTTTCTTCTGAGGGGCATTAAAAGAGTCTTGTTAAGCTACTGGGACCTCCACGTCTCTTGAGAGGGGCATTAAAAGCGTCTTGTTAAGCTACTGGGACCTCCACGTCTCTTCTGAGGGGCATTAAAAGCGTCTTGTTAAGCTACTGGAACCTCCACCACTTTTCCGAGGGGCATTAAAAGCGTCTTGTTAAGCTACTAGGACCTCCACGTCTCTTCTGAGGGGCATTAAAAGCGTCTTGTTAAGCTACTGGGACCTCCACCACTTTTCCGGATTGCATGAAAAGCGTCTTGTTAAGCTACTGGGACCTCTACGTCTTTTCTGCGGGGCATTAAAGCGTCTTGTTAAGCTACTGGGACCTCCACGTCTCTTCTGAGTGGCATTAAAAGCGTCTTGTTAAGCTAATGGAACCTCCACGTCTCTTCTGAGGGGCATTAAAAGCATCTTGTTAAGCTACTGGGACCTCCACCACATTTCCGAGGGGCATTAAAAGCGTCTTGTTAAGCTACTGGGACCTCCACATCTCTTCTGAGGGGCATTAAAAGCGTCTTATTAAGCTACTGGGACCTCCACGTCTCTTCTGAGTGGCATTAAAAGCATCTTGTTAAGCCACTGGGACCTCCACGTGTCTTCTGAGGGGCATTAAAAGCGTCTTATTAAGCTACTGGGACCTCCACGTCTCTTCTGAGGGGCATTAAAAGCGTCTTGTTAAGCTACTGGGACCTCCACCACTTTTCCGAGGGGCATTAAAAGCTCTTGTTAAGTTACTGAGACCTCCCCGTCTATTCTGAGGGGCATTAAAAGCATCATGTTAAGCCACTGGGACCTCCACGTCTCTTCTGAGTGGCATTAAAAGCGTCTTGTTAAGCTAATGGAACCTCCACGTCTCTTCTGAGGGGCATTAAAAGCGCCTTGTTAAGCTACTGGGTCCTCCACCACATTTCCGAGAGGCATTAAAAGCGTCTTGTTAAGCTACTGGGACCTCCACGTCTCTTCTGAGCGGCATTAAAAATGTCTTGTTAAGCTACTGAGACCTCCACGTCTCTTCGGAGGGGCATTAAAAGCGTCTTGTTAAGCTACTGGAACCTCCACCACTTTTCCGAGGGGCATTAAAAGCGTCTTGTTAAGCTACTGGGACCTCCACGTCTCTTGTGAGGGGCATTAAAAGCGTCTTGTTAAGCTAATGGAACCTCCACCACTATTCCGAGGGGCAATAAAAGCGACTTGTTAAGCTACTGGGACCTCCATCACTTTTTCGAGGGGCATTAAAAGAGTCTTTTTAAGCTACTGGGACCTCCACGTTTCTTCTGAGAGGCATTAAAAGCATCTTGTTAAGCTACTGGGACCTCCACGTCTCTTCTGAGGGGCATTAAAAGCGTCTTGTTAAGCTACTGGGACCTCCACGTCTCTTCTGAGGGGCACTAAAAGCATCTTGTTAAGCTACCGTGACCTCCACCTCTCTTCTGAGGGGCATTAAAAGCGTCTTGTTAAGCTACTGGGACCTCCACCACTTTTCTGAGGGGCATTAAAAGCGTCTTGTTAAGCTACTGGGACCTCCACGTCTCTTCTGAGGGGCATTAAAAGCTTCTTGTTAAGCTACAGGGACCTCCACCACTTTTCCGAGGGGCATTAAAATCATCTTGTTAAGCTACTGGGACCTCCACGTCTCTTCTGAGGGGCATTAAAAGCGTCTTGTTAAGCTACTGGGACCTCCATCACTTTTTCGATGGGCATTAAAAGAGTCTTTTTAAGCTACTGGGACCTCCACGTTTCTTCTGAGAGGCATTAAAAGCATCTTGTTAAGCTACTGGGACCTCCACGTCTCTTCTGAGGGGCATTAAAAGCGTCTTGTTAAGCTACTGGGACCTCCACGTCTCTTCTGAGGGGCACTAAAAGCATCTTGTTAAGCTACCGTGACCTCCACCTCTCTTCTGAGGGGCATTAAAAGCGTCTTGTTAAGCTACTGGGACCTCCACCACTTTTCTGAGGGGCATTAAAAGCGTCCTGTTAAGCTACTGGGACCTCCACGTCTCTTCTGAGGGGCATTAAAAGCTTCTTGTTAAGCTACAGGGACCTCCACCACTTTTCCGAGGGGCATTAAAATCATCTTGTTAAGCTACTGGGACCTCCACGTCTCTTCTGAGGGGCATTAAAAGCGTCTTGTTAAGCTACTGGGACCTCCATCACTTTTTCGAGGGGCATTAAAAGAGTCTTTTTAAGCTACTGGGACCTCCAAGTTTCTTCTGAGAGGCATTAAAAGCATCTTGTTAAGCTACTGGGACCTCCACGTCTCATCTGAGGGGCACTAAAAGCATCTTGTTAAGCTACCGTGACCTCCACCTCTCTTCTGAGGGGCATTAAAAGCGTATTGTTAAGCTACTGGGACCTCCACCACTTTTCTGAGGGGCATTAAAAGCGTCTTGTTAAGCTACTGGGACCTCCACGTCTCTTCTGAGGGGCATTAAAAGCTTCTTGTTAAGCTACAGGGACCTCCACCACTTTTCCGAGGGGCATTAAAATCATCTTGTTAAGCTACTGGGACCTCCACGTCTCTTCTGAGGGGCATTAAAAGCGTCTTGTTAAGCTACTGGGACCTCCATCACTTTTCCGAGGGTCATTAAAAGAGTCTTGTTAAGCTACTGGGACCTCCACGTTTCTTCTGAGGGGCATTAAAAGCGTCTTGTTAAGCTACTGGGACCTCCACGTCTCTTCTGAGGGGCATTAAAAGCGTCTTGTTAAGCTACTGGGACCTCCACGTCTCTTCTGAGGGGCATTAAAAGCGTATTGTTAAGCTACTGGAACCTCCACCACTTTTCCGAGGGGCATTAAAAGCGTCTTGTTAAGCTACTGGGACCTCCACGTCTCTTGTGAGGGGCATTAAAAGCGTCTTGTTAAGCTAATGGAACCTCCACCACTATTCCGAGGGGCATTAAAAGCGACTTGTTAAGCTACTGGGACCTCCATCACTTTTTCGAGGGGCATTAAAAGAATCTTTTTAAGCTACTGGGACCTCCACGTTTCTTCTGAGAGGCATTAAAAGCATCTTGTTAAGCTACTGGGACCTCCACGTCTCTTCTGAGGGGCATTAAAAGCGTCTTGTTAAGCTACTGGGACCTCTACGTCTCTTCTGAGGGGCACTAAAAGCATCTTGTTAAGCTACCGTGACCTCCACCTCTCTTCTGAGGGGCATTAAAAGCGTCTTGTTAAGCTACTGGGACCTCCACCACTTTTCTGAGGGGCATTAAAAGCGTCTTGTTAAGCTACTGGGACCTCCACGTCTCTTCTGAGGGGCATTAAAAGCTTCTTGTTAAGCTACAGGGACCTCCACCACTTTTCCGAGGGGCATTAAAATCATCTTGTTAAGCTACTGGGACCTCCACGTCTCTGCTGAGGGGCATTAAAAGCGTCTTGTTAAGCTACTGGGACCTCCATCACTTTTCCGAGGGTCATTAAAAGAGTCTTGTTAAGCTACTGGGACCTCCACGTTTCTTCTGAGGGGCATTAAAAGCGTCTTGTTAAGCTACTGGGACCTCCACGTCTCTTCTGAGGGGCATTAAAAGCGTCTTGTTAAGCTACTGGGACCTCCACGTCTCTTCTGAGGGACACTAAAAGCATCTTGTTAAGCTACCAGGACCCCCACCTCTCTTCTGAGGGGCATTAAAAGCGTCTTATTAAGCTACTGGGACCTCCACGTCTCTTCTGAGTGGCATTAAAAGCATCTTGTTAAGCCACTGGGACCTCCACGTGTCTTCTGAGGGGCATTAAAAGCGTCTTATTAAGCTACTGGGACCTCCACGTCTCTTCTGAGGGGCATTAAAAGCGTCTTGTTAAGCTACTGGGACCTCCACCACTTTTCCGAGGGGCATTAAAAGCTCTTGTTAAGTTACTGAGACCTCCCCGTCTATTCTGAGGGGCATTAAAAGCATCATGTTAAGCCACTGGGACCTCCACGTCTCTTCTGAGTGGCATTAAAAGCGTCTTGTTAAGCTAATGGAACCTCCACGTCTCTTCTGAGGGGCATTAAAAGCGCCTTGTTAAGCTACTGGGTCCTCCACCACATTTCCGAGAGGCATTAAAAGCGTCTTGTTAAGCTACTGGGACCTCCACGTCTCTTCTGAGCGGCATTAAAAATGTCTTGTTAAGCTACTGAGACCTCCACGTCTCTTCGGAGGGGCATTAAAAGCGTCTTGTTAAGCTACTGGAACCTCCACCACTTTTCCGAGGGGCATTAAAAGCGTCTTGTTAAGCTACTGGGACCTCCACGTCTCTTGTGAGGGGCATTAAAAGCGTCTTGTTAAGCTAATGGAACCTCCACCACTATTCCGAGGGGCAATAAAAGCGACTTGTTAAGCTACTGGGACCTCCATCACTTTTTCGAGGGGCATTAAAAGAGTCTTTTTAAGCTACTGGGACCTCCACGTTTCTTCTGAGAGGCATTAAAAGCATCTTGTTAAGCTACTGGGACCTCCACGTCTCTTCTGAGGGGCATTAAAAGCGTCTTGTTAAGCTACTGGGACCTCCACGTCTCTTCTGAGGGGCACTAAAAGCATCTTGTTAAGCTACCGTGACCTCCACCTCTCTTCTGAGGGGCATTAAAAGCGTCTTGTTAAGCTACTGGGACCTCCACCACTTTTCTGAGGGGCATTAAAAGCGTCTTGTTAAGCTACTGGGACCTCCACGTCTCTTCTGAGGGGCATTAAAAGCTTCTTGTTAAGCTACAGGGACCTCCACCACTTTTCCGAGGGGCATTAAAATCATCTTGTTAAGCTACTGGGACCTCCACGTCTCTTCTGAGGGGCATTAAAAGCGTCTTGTTAAGCTACTGGGACCTCCATCACTTTTTCGATGGGCATTAAAAGAGTCTTTTTAAGCTACTGGGACCTCCACGTTTCTTCTGAGAGGCATTAAAAGCATCTTGTTAAGCTACTGGGACCTCCACGTCTCTTCTGAGGGGCATTAAAAGCGTCTTGTTAAGCTACTGGGACCTCCACGTCTCTTCTGAGGGGCACTAAAAGCATCTTGTTAAGCTACCGTGACCTCCACCTCTCTTCTGAGGGGCATTAAAAGCGTCTTGTTAAGCTACTGGGACCTCCACCACTTTTCTGAGGGGCATTAAAAGCGTCCTGTTAAGCTACTGGGACCTCCACGTCTCTTCTGAGGGGCATTAAAAGCTTCTTGTTAAGCTACAGGGACCTCCACCACTTTTCCGAGGGGCATTAAAATCATCTTGTTAAGCTACTGGGACCTCCACGTCTCTTCTGAGGGGCATTAAAAGCGTCTTGTTAAGCTACTGGGACCTCCATCACTTTTTCGAGGGGCATTAAAAGAGTCTTTTTAAGCTACTGGGACCTCCAAGTTTCTTCTGAGAGGCATTAAAAGCATCTTGTTAAGCTACTGGGACCTCCACGTCTCATCTGAGGGGCACTAAAAGCATCTTGTTAAGCTACCGTGACCTCCACCTCTCTTCTGAGGGGCATTAAAAGCGTATTGTTAAGCTACTGGGACCTCCACCACTTTTCTGAGGGGCATTAAAAGCGTCTTGTTAAGCTACTGGGACCTCCACGTCTCTTCTGAGGGGCATTAAAAGCTTCTTGTTAAGCTACAGGGACCTCCACCACTTTTCCGAGGGGCATTAAAATCATCTTGTTAAGCTACTGGGACCTCCACGTCTCTTCTGAGGGGCATTAAAAGCGTCTTGTTAAGCTACTGGGACCTCCATCACTTTTCCGAGGGTCATTAAAAGAGTCTTGTTAAGCTACTGGGACCTCCACGTTTCTTCTGAGGGGCATTAAAAGCGTCTTGTTAAGCTACTGGGACCTCCACGTCTCTTCTGAGGGGCATTAAAAGCGTCTTGTTAAGCTACTGGGACCTCCACGTCTCTTCTGAGGGGCATTAAAAGCGTATTGTTAAGCTACTGGAACCTCCACCACTTTTCCGAGGGGCATTAAAAGCGTCTTGTTAAGCTACTGGGACCTCCACGTCTCTTGTGAGGGGCATTAAAAGCGTCTTGTTAAGCTAATGGAACCTCCACCACTATTCCGAGGGGCATTAAAAGCGACTTGTTAAGCTACTGGGACCTCCATCACTTTTTCGAGGGGCATTAAAAGAATCTTTTTAAGCTACTGGGACCTCCACGTTTCTTCTGAGAGGCATTAAAAGCATCTTGTTAAGCTACTGGGACCTCCACGTCTCTTCTGAGGGGCATTAAAAGCGTCTTGTTAAGCTACTGGGACCTCTACGTCTCTTCTGAGGGGCACTAAAAGCATCTTGTTAAGCTACCGTGACCTCCACCTCTCTTCTGAGGGGCATTAAAAGCGTCTTGTTAAGCTACTGGGACCTCCACCACTTTTCTGAGGGGCATTAAAAGCGTCTTGTTAAGCTACTGGGACCTCCACGTCTCTTCTGAGGGGCATTAAAAGCTTCTTGTTAAGCTACAGGGACCTCCACCACTTTTCCGAGGGGCATTAAAATCATCTTGTTAAGCTACTGGGACCTCCACGTCTCTGCTGAGGGGCATTAAAAGCGTCTTGTTAAGCTACTGGGACCTCCATCACTTTTCCGAGGGTCATTAAAAGAGTCTTGTTAAGCTACTGGGACCTCCACGTTTCTTCTGAGGGGCATTAAAAGCGTCTTGTTAAGCTACTGGGACCTCCACGTCTCTTCTGAGGGGCATTAAAAGCGTCTTGTTAAGCTACTGGGACCTCCACGTCTCTTCTGAGGGACACTAAAAGCATCTTGTTAAGCTACCAGGACCCCCACCTCTCTTCTGAGGGGCATTAAAAGCGTCTTGTTAAGCTACTGGGACCTCCACCACTTTTCCGAGGGGCATTAAAAGCGTCTTGTTAAGCTACTGGGACCTCCACGTCTCTTCTGAGGGGCATTAAAAACGTCTTGTTAAGCTACTGGGACCTCCACGTTTCTTCTGAGGGGCATTAAAAGAGTCTTGTTAAGCTACTGGGACCTCCACGTCTCTTGAGAGGGGCATTAAAAGCGTCTTGTTAAGCTACTGGGACCTCCACGTCTCTTCTGAGGGGCATTAAAAGCGTCTTGTTAAGCTACTGGAACCTCCACCACTTTTCCGAGGGGCATTAAAAGCGTCTTGTTAAGCTACTGGGACCTCCACGTCTCTTCTGAGGGGCATTAAAAGCGTCTTGTTAAGCTACTGGGACCTCCACCACTTTTCCGGATTGCATGAAAAGTGTCTTGTTAAGCTACTGGGACCTCTACGTCTTTTCTGCGGGGCATTAAAGCGTCTTGTTAAGCTACTGGGACCTCCACGTCTCTTCTGAGTGGCATTAAAAGCGTCTTGTTAAGCTAATGGAACCTCCACGTCTCTTCTGAGGGGCATTAAAAGCATCTTGTTAAGCTACTGGGACCTCCACCACATTTCCGAGGGGCATTAAAAGCGTCTTGTTAAGCTACTGGGACCTCCACATCTCTTCTGAGGGGCATTAAAAGCGTCTTATTAAGCTACTGGGACCTCCACGTCTCTTCTGAGTGGCATTAAAAGCATCTTGTTAAGCCACTGGGACCTCCACGTGTCTTCTGAGGGGCATTAAAAGCGTCTTATTAAGCTACTGGGACCTCCACGTCTCTTCTGAGGGGCATTAAAAGCGTCTTGTTAAGCTACTGGGACCTCCACCACTTTTCCGAGGGGCATTAAAAGCTCTTGTTAAGTTACTGAGACCTCCCCGTCTATTCTGAGGGGCATTAAAAGCATCATGTTAAGCCACTGGGACCTCCACGTCTCTTCTGAGTGGCATTAAAAGCGTCTTGTTAAGCTAATGGAACCTCCACGTCTCTTCTGAGGGGCATTAAAAGCGCCTTGTTAAGCTACTGGGTCCTCCACCACATTTCCGAGAGGCATTAAAAGCGTCTTGTTAAGCTACTGAGACCTCCACGTCTCTTCGGAGGGGCATTAAAAGCGTCTTGTTAAGCTACTGGAACCTCCACCACTTTTCCGAGGGGCATTAAAAGCGTCTTGTTAAGCTACTGGGACCTCCACGTCTCTTGTGAGGGGCATTAAAAGCGTCTTGTTAAGCTAATGGAACCTCCACCACTATTCCGAGGGGCAATAAAAGCGACTTGTTAAGCTACTGGGACCTCCATCACTTTTTCGAGGGGCATTAAAAGAGTCTTTTTAAGCTACTGGGACCTCCACGTTTCTTCTGAGAGGCATTAAAAGAATCTTGTTAAGCTACTGGGACCTCCACGTCTCTTCTGAGGGGCATTAAAAGCGTCTTGTTAAGCTACTGGGACCTCCACGTCTCTTCTGAGGGGCACTAAAAGCATCTTGTTAAGCTACCGTGACCTCCACCTCTCTTCTGAGGGGCATTAAAAGCGTCTTGTTAAGCTACTGGGACCTCCACCACTTTTCTGAGGGGCATTAAAAGCGTCTTGTTAAGCTACTGGGACCTCCACGTCTCTTCTGAGGGGCACTAAAAGCATCTTGTTAAGCTACCGTGACCTCCACCTCTCTTCTGAGGGGCATTAAAAGCGTCTTGTTAAGCTACTGGGACCTCCACCACTTTTCTGAGGGGCATTAAAAGCGTCTTGTTAAGCTACTGGGACCTCCACGTCTCTTCTGAGGGGCATTAAAAGCTTCTTGTTAAGCTACAGGGACCTCCACCACTTTTCCGAGGAGCATTAAAATCATCTTGTTAAGCTACTGGGACCTCCACGTCTCTTCTGAGGGGCATTAAAAGCGTCTTGTTAAGCTACTGGGACCTTCATCACTTTTCCGAGGGTCATTAAAAGAGTCTTGTTAAGCTACTGGGACCTCCACGTTTCTTCTGAGGGGCATTAAAAGCGTCTTGTTAAGCTACTGGGACCTCCACGTCTCTTCTGAGGGGCATTAAAAGCGTCTTGTTAAGCTACTGGGACCTCCACGTCTCTTCTGAGGGACACTAAAAGCATCTTGTTAAGCTAACGGGACCTCCACCTCTCTTCTGAGGGGCATTAAAAGCGTCTTGTTAAGCTACTGGGACCTCCACCACTTTTCTGAGGGGCATTAAAAGCGTCTTGTTAAGCTACTGGGACCTCCACGTCTCTTCTGAGGGGCATTAAAAGCGTCTTGTTAAGCTACTGGAACCTCCACCACTTTTCCGAGGGGCATTAAAAGCGTCTTGTTAAGCTACTGGGACCTCCACGTCTCTTCTGAGGGGCATTAAAAGCGTCTTGTTAAGCTACTGGGACCTCCACGTCTCTTCTGAGGGACACTAAAAGCATCTTGTTAAGCTACCGGGACCTCCACCTCTCTTCTGAGGGGCATTAAAAGCGTCTTGTTAAGCTACTGGGACCTCCACGTCTCTTCTGAGGGGCATTAAAAGCGTCTTGTTAAGCTACTGGGACCTCCACGTCTCTTCTGAGGGACACTAAAAGCATCTTGTTAAGCTACCGGGACCTCCACCTCTCTTCTGAGGGGCATTAAAAGCGTCTTGTTAAGCTACTGGGACCTCCACCACTTTTCTGAGGGGCATTAAAAGCGTCTTGTTAAGCTACTGGGACCTCCACGTCTCTTCTGAGGGGCATTAAAAGCGTCTTGTTAAGCTACTGGAACCTCCACCACTTTTCCGAGGGGCATTAAAAGCGTCTTGTTAAGCTACTGGGACCTCCACGTCTCTTGTGAGGGGCATTAAAAGCGTCTTGTTAAGCTAATGGAACCTCCACCACTATTCCGAGGGGCATTAAAAGCGACTTGTTAAGCTACTGGGACCTCCATCACTTTTTCGAGGGGCATTAAAAGAATCTTTTTAAGCTACTGGGACCTCCACGTTTCTTCTGAGAGGCATTAAAAGCATCTTGTTAAGCTACTGGGACCTCCACGTCTCTTCTGAGGGGCATTAAAAGCGTCTTGTTAAGCTACTGGGACCTCCACGTCTCATCTGAGGGGCACTAAAAGCATCTTGTTAAGCTACCGTGACCTCCACCTCTCTTCTGAGGGGCATTAAAAGCGTATTGTTAAGCTACTGGGACCTCCACCACTTTTCTGAGGGGCATTAAAAGCGTCTTGTTAAGCTACTGGGACCTCCACGTCTCTTCTGAGGGGCATTAAAAGCTTCTTGTTAAGCTACAGGGACCTCCACCACTTTTCCGAGGGGCATTAAAATCATCTTGTTAAGCTACTGGGACCTCCACGTCTCTTCTGAGGGGCATTAAAAGCGTCTTGTTAAGCTACTGGGACCTCCATCACTTTTCCGAGGGTCATTAAAAGAGTCTTGTTAAGCTACTGGGACCTCCACGTTTCTTCTGAGGGGCATTAAAAGCGTCTTGTTAAGCTACTGGGACCTCCACGTCTCTTCTGAGGGGCATTAAAAGCGTCTTGTTAAGCTACTGGGACCTCCACGTCTCTTCTGAGGGGCATTAAAAGCGTATTGTTAAGCTACTGGAACCTCCACCACTTTTCCGAGGGGCATTAAAAGCGTCTTGTTAAGCTACTGGGACCTCCACGTCTCTTGTGAGGGGCATTAAAAGCGTCTTGTTAAGCTAATGGAACCTCCACCACTATTCCGAGGGGCATTAAAAGCGACTTGTTAAGCTACTGGGACCTCCATCACTTTTTCGAGGGGCATTAAAAGAATCTTTTTAAGCTACTGGGACCTCCACGTTTCTTCTGAGAGGCATTAAAAGCATCTTGTTAAGCTACTGGGACCTCCACGTCTCTTCTGAGGGGCATTAAAAGCGTCTTGTTAAGCTACTGGGACCTCTACGTCTCTTCTGAGGGGCACTAAAAGCATCTTGTTAAGCTACCGTGACCTCCACCTCTCTTCTGAGGGGCATTAAAAGCGTCTTGTTAAGCTACTGGGACCTCCACCACTTTTCTGAGGGGCATTAAAAGCGTCTTGTTAAGCTACTGGGACCTCCACGTCTCTTCTGAGGGGCATTAAAAGCTTCTTGTTAAGCTACAGGGACCTCCACCACTTTTCCGAGGGGCATTAAAATCATCTTGTTAAGCTACTGGGACCTCCACGTCTCTGCTGAGGGGCATTAAAAGCGTCTTGTTAAGCTACTGGGACCTCCATCACTTTTCCGAGGGTCATTAAAAGAGTCTTGTTAAGCTACTGGGACCTCCACGTTTCTTCTGAGGGGCATTAAAAGCGTCTTGTTAAGCTACTGGGACCTCCACGTCTCTTCTGAGGGGCATTAAAAGCGTCTTGTTAAGCTACTGGGACCTCCACTTCTCTTCTGAGGGACACTAAAAGCATCTTGTTAAGCTACCAGGACCCCCACCTCTCTTCTGAGGGGCATTAAAAGCGTCTTGTTAAGCTACTGGGACCTCCACCACTTTTCCGAGGGGCATTAAAAGCGTCTTGTTAAGCTACTGGGACCTCCACGTCTCTTCTGAGGGGCATTAAAAGCGTCTTGTTAAGCTACTGGGACCTCCACGTTTCTTCTGAGGGGCATTAAAAGAGTCTTGTTAAGCTACTGGGACCTCCACGTCTCTTGAGAGGGGCATTAAAAGCGTCTTGTTAAGCTACTGGGACCTCCACGTCTCTTCTGAGGGGCATTAAAAGCGTCTTGTTAAGCTACTGGAACCTCCACCACTTTTCCGAGGGGCATTAAAAGCGTCTTGTTAAGCTACTGGGACCTCCACGTCTCTTCTGAGGGGCATTAAAAGCGTCTTGTTAAGCTACTGGGACCTCCACCACTTTTCCGGATTGCATGAAAAGTGTCTTGTTAAGCTACTGGGACCTCAACGTCTTTTCTGCGGGGCATTAAAGCGTCTTGTTAAGCTACTGGGACCTCCACGTCTCTTCTGAGTGGCATTAAAAGCGTCTTGTTAAGCTAATGGAACCTCCACGTCTCTTCTGAGGGGCATTAAAAGCATCTTGTTAAGCTACTGGGACCTCCACCACATTTCCGAGGGGCATTAAAAGCGTCTTGTTAAGCTACTGGGACCTCCACATCTCTTCTGAGGGGCATTAAAAGCGTCTTATTAAGCTACTGGGACCTCCACGTCTCTTCTGAGTGGCATTAAAAGCATCTTGTTAAGCCACTGGGACCTCCACGTGTCTTCTGAGGGGCATTAAAAGCGTCTTATTAAGCTACTGGGACCTCCACGTCTCTTCTGAGGGGCATTAAAAGCGTCTTGTTAAGCTACTGGGACCTCCACCACTTTTCCGAGGGGCATTAAAAGCTCTTGTTAAGTTACTGAGACCTCCCCGTCTATTCTGAGGGGCATTAAAAGCATCATGTTAAGCCACTGGGACCTCCACGTCTCTTCTGAGTGGCATTAAAAGCGTCTTGTTAAGCTAATGGAACCTCCACGTCTCTTCTGAGGGGCATTAAAAGCGCCTTGTTAAGCTACTGGGTCCTCCACCACATTTCCGAGAGGCATTAAAAGCGTCTTGTTAAGCTACTGAGACCTCCACGTCTCTTCGGAGGGGCATTAAAAGCGTCTTGTTAAGCTACTGGAACCTCCACCACTTTTCCGAGGGGCATTAAAAGCGTCTTGTTAAGCTACTGGGACCTCCACGTCTCTTGTGAGGGGCATTAAAAGCGTCTTGTTAAGCTAATGGAACCTTCACCACTATTCCGAGGGGCAATAAAAGCGACTTGTTAAGCTACTGGGACCTCCATCACTTTTTCGAGGGGCATTAAAAGAGTCTTTTTAAGCTACTGGGACCTCCACGTTTCTTCTGAGAGGCATTAAAAGCATCTTGTTAAGCTACTGGGACCTCCACGTCTCTTCTGAGGGGCATTAAAAGCGTCTTGTTAAGCTACTGGGACCTCCACGTCTCTTCTGAGGGGCACTAAAAGCATCTTGTTAAGCTACCGTGACCTCCACCTCTCTTCTGAGGGGCATTAAAAGCGTCTTGTTAAGCTACTGGGACCTCCACCACTTTTCTGAGGGGCATTAAAAGCGTCTTGTTAAGCTACTGGGACCTCCACGTCTCTTCTGAGGGGCACTAAAAGCATCTTGTTAAGCTACCGTGACCTCCACCTCTCTTCTGAGGGGCATTAAAAGCGTCTTGTTAAGCTACTGGGACCTCCACCACTTTTCTGAGGGGCATTAAAAGCGTCTTGTTAAGCTACTGGGACCTCCACGTCTCTTCTGAGGGGCATTAAAAGCTTCTTGTTAAGCTACAGGGACCTCCACCACTTTTCCGAGGAGCATTAAAATCATCTTGTTAAGCTACTGGGACCTCCACGTCTCTTCTGAGGGGCATTAAAAGCGTCTTGTTAAGCTACTGGGACCTTCATCACTTTTCCGAGGGTCATTAAAAGAGTCTTGTTAAGCTACTGGGACCTCCACGTTTCTTCTGAGGGGCATTAAAAGCGTCTTGTTAAGCTACTGGGACCTCCACGTCTCTTCTGAGGGGCATTAAAAGCGTCTTGTTAAGCTACTGGGACCTCCACGTCTCTTCTGAGGGACACTAAAAGCATCTTGTTAAGCTACCGGGACCTCCACCTCTCTTCTGAGGGGCATTAAAAGCGTCTTGTTAAGCTACTGGGACCTCCACCACTTTTCTGAGGGGCATTAAAAGCGTCTTGTTAAGCTACTGGGACCTCCACGTCTCTTCTGAGGGGCATTAAAAGCAACTTGTTAAGCTACTGGGACCTCCATCACTTTTTCGAGGGGCATTAAAAGAGTCTTTTTAAGCTACTGGGACCTCCACGTTTCTTCTGAGAGGCATTAAAAGCATCTTGTTAAGCTACTGGGACCTCCACGTCTCTTCTGAGGGGCATTAAAAGCGTCTTGTTAAGCTACTGGGACCTCCACGTCTCTTCTGAGGGGCACTAAAAGCATCTTGTTAAGCTACCGTGACCTCCACCTCTCTTCTGAGGGGCATTAAAAGCGTCTTGTTAAGCTACTGGGACCTCCACCACTTTTCTGAGGGGCATTAAAAGCGTCTTGTTAAGCTACTGGGACCTCCACGTCTCTTCTGAGGGGCACTAAAAGCATCTTGTTAAGCTACCGTGACCTCCACCTCTCTTCTGAGGGGCATTAAAAGCGTCTTGTTAAGCTACTGGGACCTCCACCACTTTTCTGAGGGGCATTAAAAGCGTCTTGTTAAGCTACTGGGACCTCCACGTCTCTTCTGAGGGGCATTAAAAGCTTCTTGTTAAGCTACAGGGACCTCCACCACTTTTCCGAGGAGCATTAAAATCATCTTGTTAAGCTACTGGGACCTCCACGTCTCTTCTGAGGGGCATTAAAAGCGTCTTGTTAAGCTACTGGGACCTTCATCACTTTTCCGAGGGTCATTAAAAGAGTCTTGTTAAGCTACTGGGACCTCCACGTTTCTTCTGAGGGGCATTAAAAGCGTCTTGTTAAGCTACTGGGACCTCCACGTCTCTTCTGAGGGGCATTAAAAGCGTCTTGTTAAGCTACTGGGACCTCCACGTCTCTTCTGAGGGACACTAAAAGCATCTTGTTAAGCTACCGGGACCTCCACCTCTCTTCTGAGGGGCATTAAAAGCGTCTTGTTAAGCTACTGGGACCTCCACCACTTTTCTGAGGGGCATTAAAAGCGTCTTGTTAAGCTACTGGGACCTCCACGTCTCTTCTGAGGGGCATTAAAAGCGTCTTGTTAAGCTACTGGAACCTCCACCACTTTTCCGAGGGGCATTAAAAGCGTCTTGTTAAGCTACTGGGACCTCCACGTCTCTTCTGAGGGGCATTAAAAGCGTCTTGTTAAGCTACTGGGACCTCCACGTCTCTTCTGAGGGACACTAAAAGCATCTTGTTAAGCTACAGGGACCTCCACCTCTCTTCTGAGGGGCATTAAAAGCGTCTTGTTAAGCTACTGGGACCTCCACGTCTCTTCTGAGGGGCATTAAAAGCGTCTTGTTAAGCTACTGGGACCTCCACGTCTCTTCTGAGGGACACTAAAAGCATCTTGTTAAGCTACCGGGACCTCCACCTCTCTTCTGAGGGGCATTAAAAGCGTCTTGTTAAGCTACTGGGACCTCCACCACTTTTCTGAGGGGCATTAAAAGCGTCTTGTTAAGCTACTGGGACCTCCACGTCTCTTCTGAGGGGCATTAAAAGCGTCTTGTTAAGCTACTGGAACCTCCACCACTTTTCCGAGGGGCATTAAAAGCGTCTTGTTAAGCTACTGGGACCTCCACGTCTCTTGTGAGGGGCATTAAAAGCGTCTTGTTAAGCTAATGGAACCTCCACCACTATTCCGAGGGGCATTAAAAGCGACTTGTTAAGCTACTGGGACCTCCATCACTTTTTCGAGGGGCATTAAAAGAATCTTTTTAAGCTACTGGGACCTCCACGTTTCTTCTGAGAGGCATTAAAAGCATCTTGTTAAGCTACTGGGACCTCCACGTCTCTTCTGAGGGGCATTAAAAGCGTCTTGTTAAGCTACTGGGACCTCTACGTCTCTTCTGAGGGGCACTAAAAGCATATTGTTAAGCTACCGTGACCTCCACCTCTCTTCTGAGGGGCATTAAAAGCGTCTTGTTAAGCTACTGGGACCTCCACCACTTTTCTGAGGGGCATTAAAAGCGTCTTGTTAAGCTACTGGGACCTCCACGTCTCTTCTGAGGGGCATTAAAAGCTTCTTGTTAAGCTACAGGGACCTCCACCACTTTTCCGAGGGGCATTAAAATCATCTTGTTAAGCTACTGGGACCTCCACGTCTCTGCTGAGGGGCATTAAAAGCGTCTTGTTAAGCTACTGGGACCTCCATCACTTTTCCGAGGGTCATTAAAAGAGTCTTGTTAAGCTACTGGGACCTCCACGTTTCTTCTGAGGGGCATTAAAAGCGTCTTGTTAAGCTACTGGGACCTCCACGTCTCTTCTGAGGGGCATTAAAAGCGTCTTGTTAAGCTACTGGGACCTCCACGTCTCTTCTGAGGGACACTAAAAGCATCTTGTTAAGCTACCAGGACCCCCACCTGTCTTCTGAGGGGCATTAAAAGCGTCTTGTTAAGCTACTGGGACCTCCACCACTTTTCCGAGGGGCATTAAAAGCGTCTTGTTAAGCTACTGGGACCTCCACGTCTCTTCTGAGGGGCATTAAAAGCGTCTTGTTAAGCTACTGGGACCTCCACGTTTCTTCTGAGGGGCATTAAAAGAGTCTTGTTAAGCTACTGGGACCTCCACGTCTCTTGAGAGGGGCATTAAAAGCGTCTTGTTAAGCTACTGGGACCTCCACGTCTCTTCTGAGGGGCATTAAAAGCGTCTTGTTAAGCTACTGGAACCTCCACCACTTTTCCGAGGGGCATTAAAAGCGTCTTGTTAAGCTACTGGGACCTCCACGTCTCTTCTGAGGGGCATTAAAAGCGTCTTGTTAAGCTACTGGGACCTCCACCACTTTTCCGGATTGCATGAAAAGTGTCTTGTTAAGCTACTGGGACCTCTACGTCTTTTCTGCGGGGCATTAAAGCGTCTTGTTAAGCTACTGGGACCTCCACGTCTCTTCTGAGTGGCATTAAAAGCGTCTTGTTAAGCTAATGGAACCTCTACGTCTCTTCTGAGGGGCATTAAAAGCATCTTGTTAAGCTACTGGGACCTCCACCACATTTCCGAGGGGCATTAAAAGCGTCTTGTTAAGCTACTGGGACCTCCACATCTCTTCTGAGGGGCATTAAAAGCGTCTTATTAAGCTACTGGGACCTCCACGTCTCTTCTGAGTGGCATTAAAAGCATCTTGTTAAGCCACTGGGACCTCCACGTGTCTTCTGAGGGGCATTAAAAGCGTCTTATTAAGCTACTGGGACCTCCACGTCTCTTCTGAGGGGCATTAAAAGCGTCTTGTTAAGCTACTGGGACCTCCACCACTTTTCCGAGGGGCATTAAAAGCTCTTGTTAAGTTACTGAGACCTCCCCGTCTCTTCTGAGGGGCATTAAAAGCATCATGTTAAGCCACTGGGACCTCCACGTCTCTTCTGAGTGGCATTAAAAGCGTCTTGTTAAGCTAATGGAACCTCCACGTCTCTTCTGAGGGGCATTAAAAGCGCCTTGTTAAGCTACTGGGTCCTCCACCACATTTCCGAGAGGCATTAAAAGCGTCTTGTTAAGCTACTGAGACCTCCACGTCTCTTCGGAGGGGCATTAAAAGCGTCTTGTTAAGCTACTGGAACCTCCACCACTTTTCCGAGGGGCATTAAAAGCGTCTTGTTAAGCTACTGGGACCTCCACGTCTCTTGTGAGGGGCATTAAAAGCGTCTTGTTAAGCTAATGGAACCTCCACCACTATTCCGAGGGGCAATAAAAGCGACTTGTTAAGCTAATGGGACCTCCATCACTTTTTCGAGGGGCATTAAAAGAGTCTTTTTAAGCTACTGGGACCTCCACGTTTCTTCTGAGAGGCATTAAAAGCATCTTGTTAAGCTACTGGGACCTCCACGTCTCTTCTGAGGGGCATTAAAAGCGTCTTGTTAAGCTACTGGGACCTCCACGTCTCTTCTGAGGGGCACTAAAAGCATCTTGTTAAGCTACCGTGACCTCCACCTCTCTTCTGAGGGGCATTAAAAGCGTCTTGTTAAGCTACTGGGACCTCCACCACTTTTCTGAGGGGCATTAAAAGCGTCTTGTTAAGCTACTGGGACCTCCACGTCTCTTCTGAGGGGCATTAATAGCTTCTTGTTAAGCTACAGGGACCTCCACCACTTTTCCGAGGAGCATTAAAATCATCTTGTTAAGCTACTGGGACCTCCACGTCTCTTCTGAGGGGCATTAAAAGCGTCTTGTTAAGCTACTGGGACCTCCACCACTTTTCCGAGGGGCATTAAAAGCGTCTTGTTAAGCTACTGGGACCTCCACGTCTCTTCTGAGGGGCATTAAAAGCGTCTTGTTAAGCTACTGGGACCTCCACGTCTCTTCTGAGGGGCACTAAAAGCATCTTGTTAAGCTACCGTGACCTCCACCTCTCTTCTGAGGGGCATTAAAAGCGTCTTGTTAAGCTACTGGGACCTCCACCACTTTTCTGAGGGGCATTAAAAGCGTCTTGTTAAGCTACTGGGACCTCCACGTCTCTTCTGAGGGGCATTAAAAGCGTCTTGTTAAGCTACTGGGACCTCCACGTCTCTTCTGAGGGACACTAAAAGCATCTTGTTAAGCTACCGGGACCTCCACCTCTCTTCTGAGGGGCATTAAAAGCGTCTTGTTAAGCTACTGGGACCTCCACCACTTTTCCGAGGGGCATTAAAAGCGTCTTGTTAAGCTACTGGGACCTCCACGTCTCTTCTGAGGGGCATTAAAAGCGTCTTGTTAAGCTACTGGGACCTCCACGTCTCTTCTGAGGGGCACTAAAAGCATCTTGTTAAGCTACCGTGACCTCCACCTCTCTTCTGAGGGGCATTAAAAGCGTCTTGTTAAGCTACTGGGACCTCCACCACTTTTCTGAGGGGCATTAAAAGCGTCTTGTTAAGCTACTGGGACCTCCACGTCTCTTCTGAGGGGCATTAAAAGCGTCTTGTTAAGCTACTGGGACCTCCACGTCTCTTCTGAGGGACACTAAAAGCATTTTGTTAAGCTACCGGGACCTCCACCTCTCTTCTGAGGGGCATTAAAAGCGTCTTGTTAAGCTACTGGGACCTCCACCACTTTTCTGAGGGGCATTAAAAGCGTCTTGTTAAGCTACTGGGACCTCCACGTCTCTTCTGAGGGGCATTAAAAGCGTCTTGTTAAGCTACTGGAACCTCCACCACTTTTCCGAGGGGCATTAAAAGCGTCTTGTTAAGCTACTGGGACCTCCACGTCTCTTCTGAGGGGCATTAAAAGCGTCTTGTTAAGCTACTGGGACCTCCACGTCTCTTCTGAGGGACACTAAAAGCATCTTGTTAAGCTACCGGGACCTCCACCTCTCTTCTGAGGGGCATTAAAAGCGTGTTGTTAAGCTACTGGGACCTCCACGTCTCTTCTGAGGGGCATTAAAAGCGTCTTGTTAAGCTACTGGGACCTCCACGTCTCTTCTGAGGGACACTAAAAGCATCTTGTTAAGCTACCGGGACCTCCACCTCTCTTCTGAGGGGCATTAAAAGCGTCTTGTTAAGCTACTGGGACCTCCACCACTTTTCTGAGGGGCATTAAAAGCGTCTTGTTAAGCTACTGGGACCTCCACGTCTCTTCTGAGGGGCATTAAAAGCGTCTTGTTAAGCTACTGGAACCTCCACCACTTTTCCGAGGGGCATTAAAAGCGTCTTGTTAAGCTACTGGGACCTCCACGTCTCTTGTGAGGGGCATTAAAAGCGTCTTGTTAAGCTAATGGAACCTCCACCACTATTCCGAGGGGCATTAAAAGCGACTTGTTAAGCTACTGGGACCTCCATCACTTTTTCGAGGGGCATTAAAAGAATCTTTTTAAGCTACTGGGACCTCCACGTTTCTTCTGAGAGGCATTAAAAGCATCTTGTTAAGCTACTGGGACCTCCACGTCTCTTCTGAGGGGCATTAAAAGCGTCTTGTTAAGCTACTGGGACCTCTACGTCTCTTCTGAGGGGCACTAAAAGCATCTTGTTAAGCTACCGTGACCTCCACCTCTCTTCTGAGGGGCATTAAAAGCGTCTTGTTAAGCTACTGGGACCTCCACCACTTTTCTGAGGGGCATTAAAAGCGTCTTGTTAAGCTACTGGGACCTCCACGTCTCTTCTGAGGGGCATTAAAAGCTTCTTGTTAAGCTACAGGGACCTCCACCACTTTTCCGAGGGGCATTAAAATCATCTTGTTAAGCTACTGGGACCTCCACGTCTCTGCTGAGGGGCATTAAAAGCGTCTTGTTAAGCTACTGGGACCTCCATCACTTTTCCGAGGGTCATTAAAAGAGTCTTGTTAAGCTACTGGGACCTCCACGTTTCTTCTGAGGGGCATTAAAAGCGTCTTGTTAAGCTACTGGGACCTCCACGTCTCTTCTGAGGGGCATTAAAAGCGTCTTGTTAAGCTACTGGGACCTCCACGTCTCTTGAGAGGGGCATTAAAAGCGTCTTGTTAAGCTACTGGGACCTCCACGTCTCTTCTGAGGGGCATTAAAAGCGTCTTGTTAAGCTACTGGAACCTCCACCACTTTTCCGAGGGGCATTAAAAGCGTCTTGTTAAGCTACTGGGACCTCCACGTCTCTTCTGAGGGGCATTAAAAGCGTCTTGTTAAGCTACTGGGACCTCCACCACTTTTCCGGATTGCATGAAAAGCGTCTTGTTAAGCTACTGGGACCTCTACGTCTTTTCTGCGGGGCATTAAAGCGTCTTGTTAAGCTACTGGGACCTCCACGTCTCTTCTGAGTGGCATTAAAAGCGTCTTGTTAAGCTAATGGAACCTCCACGTCTCTTCTGAGGGGCATTAAAAGCATCTTGTTAAGCTACTGGGACCTCCACCACATTTCCGAGGGGCATTAAAAGCGTCTTGTTAAGCTACTGGGACCTCCACATCTCTTCTGAGGGGCATTAAAAGCGTCTTATTAAGCTACTGGGACCTCCACGTCTCTTCTGAGTGGCATTAAAAGCATCTTGTTAAGCCACTGGGACCTCCACGTGTCTTCTGAGGGGCATTAAAAGCGTCTTATTAAGCTACTGGGACCTCCACGTCTCTTCTGAGGGGCATTAAAAGCGTCTTGTTAAGCTACTGGGACCTCCACCACTTTTCCGAGGGGCATTAAAAGCTCTTGTTAAGTTACTGAGACCTCCCCGTCTATTCTGAGGGGCATTAAAAGCATCATGTTAAGCCACTGGGACCTCCACGTCTCTTCTGAGTGGCATTAAAAGCGTCTTGTTAAGCTAATGGAACCTCCACGTCTCTTCTGAGGGGCATTAAAAGCGCCTTGTTAAGCTACTGGGTCCTCCACCACATTTCCGAGAGGCATTAAAAGCGTCTTGTTAAGCTACTGGGACCTCCACGTCTCTTCTGAGCGGCATTAAAAATGTCTTGTTAAGCTACTGAGACCTCCACGTCTCTTCGGAGGGGCATTAAAAGCGTCTTGTTAAGCTACTGGAACCTCCACCACTTTTCCGAGGGGCATTAAAAGCGTCTTGTTAAGCTACTGGGACCTCCACGTCTCTTGTGAGGGGCATTAAAAGCGTCTTGTTAAGCTAATGGAACCTCCACCACTATTCCGAGGGGCAATAAAAGCGACTTGTTAAGCTACTGGGACCTCCATCACTTTTTCGAGGGGCATTAAAAGAGTCTTTTTAAGCTACTGGGACCTCCACGTTTCTTCTGAGAGGCATTAAAAGCATCTTGTTAAGCTACTGGGACCTCCACGTCTCTTCTGAGGGGCATTAAAAGCGTCTTGTTAAGCTACTGGGACCTCCACGTCTCTTCTGAGGGGCACTAAAAGCATCTTGTTAAGCTACCGTGACCTCCACCTCTCTTCTGAGGGGCATTAAAAGCGTCTTGTTAAGCTACTGGGACCTCCACCACTTTTCTGAGGGGCATTAAAAGCGTCTTGTTAAGCTACTGGGACCTCCACGTCTCTTCTGAGGGGCATTAAAAGCTTCTTGTTAAGCTACAGGGACCTCCACCACTTTTCCGAGGGGCATTAAAATCATCTTGTTAAGCTACTGGGACCTCCACGTCTCTTCTGAGGGGCATTAAAAGCGTCTTGTTAAGCTACTGGGACCTCCATCACTTTTTCGATGGGCATTAAAAGAGTCTTTTTAAGCTACTGGGACCTCCACGTTTCTTCTGAGAGGCATTAAAAGCATCTTGTTAAGCTACTGGGACCTCCACGTCTCTTCTGAGGGGCATTAAAAGCGTCTTGTTAAGCTACTGGGACCTCCACGTCTCTTCTGAGGGGCACTAAAAGCATCTTGTTAAGCTACCGTGACCTCCACCTCTCTTCTGAGGGGCATTAAAAGCGTCTTGTTAAGCTACTGGGACCTCCACCACTTTTCTGAGGGGCATTAAAAGCGTCCTGTTAAGCTACTGGGACCTCCACGTCTCTTCTGAGGGGCATTAAAAGCTTCTTGTTAAGCTACAGGGACCTCCACCACTTTTCCGAGGGGCATTAAAATCATCTTGTTAAGCTACTGGGACCTCCACGTCTCTTCTGAGGGGCATTAAAAGCGTCTTGTTAAGCTACTGGGACCTCCATCACTTTTTCGAGGGGCATTAAAAGAGTCTTTTTAAGCTACTGGGACCTCCAAGTTTCTTCTGAGAGGCATTAAAAGCATCTTGTTAAGCTACTGGGACCTCCACGTCTCATCTGAGGGGCACTAAAAGCATCTTGTTAAGCTACCGTGACCTCCACCTCTCTTCTGAGGGGCATTAAAAGCGTATTGTTAAGCTACTGGGACCTCCACCACTTTTCTGAGGGGCATTAAAAGCGTCTTGTTAAGCTACTGGGACCTCCACGTCTCTTCTGAGGGGCATTAAAAGCTTCTTGTTAAGCTACAGGGACCTCCACCACTTTTCCGAGGGGCATTAAAATCATCTTGTTAAGCTACTGGGACCTCCACGTCTCTTCTGAGGGGCATTAAAAGCGTCTTGTTAAGCTACTGGGACCTCCATCACTTTTCCGAGGGTCATTAAAAGAGTCTTGTTAAGCTACTGGGACCTCCACGTTTCTTCTGAGGGGCATTAAAAGCGTCTTGTTAAGCTACTGGGACCTCCACGTCTCTTCTGAGGGGCATTAAAAGCGTCTTGTTAAGCTACTGGGACCTCCACGTCTCTTCTGAGGGGCATTAAAAGCGTATTGTTAAGCTACTGGAACCTCCACCACTTTTCCGAGGGGCATTAAAAGCGTCTTGTTAAGCTACTGGGACCTCCACGTCTCTTGTGAGGGGCATTAAAAGCGTCTTGTTAAGCTAATGGAACCTCCACCACTATTCCGAGGGGCATTAAAAGCGACTTGTTAAGCTACTGGGACCTCCATCACTTTTTCGAGGGGCATTAAAAGAATCTTTTTAAGCTACTGGGACCTCCACGTTTCTTCTGAGAGGCATTAAAAGCATCTTGTTAAGCTACTGGGACCTCCACGTCTCTTCTGAGGGGCATTAAAAGCGTCTTGTTAAGCTACTGGGACCTCTACGTCTCTTCTGAGGGGCACTAAAAGCATCTTGTTAAGCTACCGTGACCTCCACCTCTCTTCTGAGGGGCATTAAAAGCGTCTTGTTAAGCTACTGGGACCTCCACCACTTTTCTGAGGGGCATTAAAAGCGTCTTGTTAAGCTACTGGGACCTCCACGTCTCTTCTGAGGGGCATTAAAAGCTTCTTGTTAAGCTACAGGGACCTCCACCACTTTTCCGAGGGGCATTAAAATCATCTTGTTAAGCTACTGGGACCTCCACGTCTCTGCTGAGGGGCATTAAAAGCGTCTTGTTAAGCTACTGGGACCTCCATCACTTTTCCGAGGGTCATTAAAAGAGTCTTGTTAAGCTACTGGGACCTCCACGTTTCTTCTGAGGGGCATTAAAAGCGTCTTGTTAAGCTACTGGGACCTCCACGTCTCTTCTGAGGGGCATTAAAAGCGTCTTGTTAAGCTACTGGGACCTCCACGTCTCTTCTGAGGGACACTAAAAGCATCTTGTTAAGCTACCAGGACCCCCACCTCTCTTCTGAGGGGCATTAAAAGCGTCTTGTTAAGCTACTGGGACCTCCACCACTTTTCCGAGGGGCATTAAAAGCGTCTTGTTAAGCTACTGGGACCTCCACGTCTCTTCTGAGGGGCATTAAAAACGTCTTGTTAAGCTACTGGGACCTCCACGTTTCTTCTGAGGGGCATTAAAAGAGTCTTGTTAAGCTACTGGGACCTCCACGTCTCTTGAGAGGGGCATTAAAAGCGTCTTGTTAAGCTACTGGGACCTCCACGTCTCTTCTGAGGGGCATTAAAAGCGTCTTGTTAAGCTACTGGAACCTCCACCACTTTTCCGAGGGGCATTAAAAGCGTCTTGTTAAGCTACTGGGACCTCCACGTCTCTTCTGAGGGGCATTAAAAGCGTCTTGTTAAGCTACTGGGACCTCCACCACTTTTCCGGATTGCATGAAAAGTGTCTTGTTAAGCTACTGGGACCTCTACGTCTTTTCTGCGGGGCATTAAAGCGTCTTGTTAAGCTACTGGGACCTCCACGTCTCTTCTGAGTGGCATTAAAAGCGTCTTGTTAAGCTAATGGAACCTCCACGTCTCTTCTGAGGGGCATTAAAAGCATCTTGTTAAGCTACTGGGACCTCCACCACATTTCCGAGGGGCATTAAAAGCGTCTTGTTAAGCTACTGGGACCTCCACATCTCTTCTGAGGGGCATTAAAAGCGTCTTATTAAGCTACTGGGACCTCCACGTCTCTTCTGAGTGGCATTAAAAGCATCTTGTTAAGCCACTGGGACCTCCACGTGTCTTCTGAGGGGCATTAAAAGCGTCTTATTAAGCTACTGGGACCTCCACGTCTCTTCTGAGGGGCATTAAAAGCGTCTTGTTAAGCTACTGGGACCTCCACCACTTTTCCGAGGGGCATTAAAAGCTCTTGTTAAGTTACTGAGACCTCCCCGTCTATTCTGAGGGGCATTAAAAGCATCATGTTAAGCCACTGGGACCTCCACGTCTCTTCTGAGTGGCATTAAAAGCGTCTTGTTAAGCTAATGGAACCTCCACGTCTCTTCTGAGGGGCATTAAAAGCGCCTTGTTAAGCTACTGGGTCCTCCACCACATTTCCGAGAGGCATTAAAAGCGTCTTGTTAAGCTACTGAGACCTCCACGTCTCTTCGGAGGGGCATTAAAAGCGTCTTGTTAAGCTACTGGAACCTCCACCACTTTTCCGAGGGGCATTAAAAGCGTCTTGTTAAGCTACTGGGACCTCCACGTCTCTTGTGAGGGGCATTAAAAGCGTCTTGTTAAGCTAATGGAACCTCCACCACTATTCCGAGGGGCAATAAAAGCGACTTGTTAAGCTAATGGGACCTCCATCACTTTTTCGAGGGGCATTAAAAGAGTCTTTTTAAGCTACTGGGACCTCCACGTTTCTTCTGAGAGGCATTAAAAGCATCTTGTTAAGCTACTGGGACCTCCACGTCTCTTCTGAGGGGCATTAAAAGCGTCTTGTTAAGCTACTGGGACCTCCACGTCTCTTCTGAGGGGCACTAAAAGCATCTTGTTAAGCTACCGTGACCTCCACCTCTCTTCTGAGGGGCATTAAAAGCGTCTTGTTAAGCTACTGGGACCTCCACCACTTTTCTGAGGGGCATTAAAAGCGTCTTGTTAAGCTACTGGGACCTCCACGTCTCTTCTGAGGGGCATTAATAGCTTCTTGTTAAGCTACAGGGACCTCCACCACTTTTCCGAGGAGCATTAAAATCATCTTGTTAAGCTACTGGGACCTCCACGTCTCTTCTGAGGGGCATTAAAAGCGTCTTGTTAAGCTACTGGGACCTCCACCACTTTTCCGAGGGGCATTAAAAGCGTCTTGTTAAGCTACTGGGACCTCCACGTCTCTTCTGAGGGGCATTAAAAGCGTCTTGTTAAGCTACTGGGACCTCCACGTCTCTTCTGAGGGGCACTAAAAGCATCTTGTTAAGCTACCGTGACCTCCACCTCTCTTCTGAGGGGCATTAAAAGCGTCTTGTTAAGCTACTGGGACCTCCACCACTTTTCTGAGGGGCATTAAAAGCGTCTTGTTAAGCTACTGGGACCTCCACGTCTCTTCTGAGGGGCATTAAAAGCGTCTTGTTAAGCTACTGGGACCTCCACGTCTCTTCTGAGGGACACTAAAAGCATCTTGTTAAGCTACCGGGACCTCCACCTCTCTTCTGAGGGGCATTAAAAGCGTCTTGTTAAGCTACTGGGACCTCCACCACTTTTCCGAGGGGCATTAAAAGCGTCTTGTTAAGCTACTGGGACCTCCACGTCTCTTCTGAGGGGCATTAAAAGCGTCTTGTTAAGCTACTGGGACCTCCACGTCTCTTCTGAGGGGCACTAAAAGCATCTTGTTAAGCTACCGTGACCTCCACCTCTCTTCTGAGGGGCATTAAAAGCGTCTTGTAAAGCTACTGGGACCTCCACCACTTTTCTGAGGGGCATTAAAAGCGTCTTGTTAAGCTACTGGGACCTCCACGTCTCTTCTGAGGGGCATTAAAAGCGTCTTGTTAAGCTACTGGGACCTCCACGTCTCTTCTGAGGGACACTAAAAGCATCTTGTTAAGCTACCGGGACCTCCACCTCTCTTCTGAGGGGCATTAAAAGCGTCTTGTTAAGCTACTGGGACCTCCACCACTTTTCTGAGGGGCATTAAAAGCGTCTTGTTAAGCTACTGGGACCTCCACGTCTCTTCTGAGGGGCATTAAAAGCGTCTTGTTAAGCTACTGGAACCTCCACCACTTTTCCGAGGGGCATTAAAAGCGTCTTGTTAAGCTACTGGGACCTCCACGTCTCTTCTGAGGGGCATTAAAAGCGTCTTGTTAAGCTACTGGGACCTCCACGTCTCTTCTGAGGGACACTAAAAGCATCTTGTTAAGCTACCGGGACCTCCACCTCTCTTCTGAGGGGCATTAAAAGCGTGTTGTTAAGCTACTGGGACCTCCACGTCTCTTCTGAGGGGCATTAAAAGCGTCTTGTTAAGCTACTGGGACCTCCACGTCTCTTCTGAGGGACACTAAAAGCATCTTGTTAAGCTACCGGGACCTCCACCTCTCTTCTGAGGGGCATTAAAAGCGTCTTGTTAAGCTACTGGGACCTCCACCACTTTTCTGAGGGGCATTAAAAGCGTCTTGTTAAGCTACTGGGACCTCCACGTCTCTTCTGAGGGGCATTAAAAGCGTCTTGTTAAGCTACTGGAACCTCCACCACTTTTCCGAGGGGCATTAAAAGCGTCTTGTTAAGCTACTGGGACCTCCACGTCTCTTGTGAGGGGCATTAAAAGCGTCTTGTTAAGCTAATGGAACCTCCACCACTATTCCGAGGGGCATTAAAAGCGACTTGTTAAGCTACTGGGACCTCCATCACTTTTTCGAGGGGCATTAAAAGAATCTTTTTAAGCTACTGGGACCTCCACGTTTCTTCTGAGAGGCATTAAAAGCATCTTGTTAAGCTACTGGGACCTCCACGTCTCTTCTGAGGGGCATTAAAAGCGTCTTGTTAAGCTACTGGGACCTCTACGTCTCTTCTGAGGGGCACTAAAAGCATCTTGTTAAGCTACCGTGACCTCCACCTCTCTTCTGAGGGGCATTAAAAGCGTCTTGTTAAGCTACTGGGACCTCCACCACTTTTCTGAGGGGCATTAAAAGCGTCTTGTTAAGCTACTGGGACCTCCACGTCTCTTCTGAGGGGCATTAAAAGCTTCTTGTTAAGCTACAGGGACCTCCACCACTTTTCCGAGGGGCATTAAAATCATCTTGTTAAGCTACTGGGACCTCCACGTCTCTGCTGAGGGGCATTAAAAGCGTCTTGTTAAGCTACTGGGACCTCCATCACTTTTCCGAGGGTCATTAAAAGAGTCTTGTTAAGCTACTGGGACCTCCACGTTTCTTCTGAGGGGCATTAAAAGCGTCTTGTTAAGCTACTGGGACCTCCACGTCTCTTCTGAGGGGCATTAAAAGCGTCTTGTTAAGCTACTGGGACCTCCACGTCTCTTGAGAGGGGCATTAAAAGCGTCTTGTTAAGCTACTGGGACCTCCACGTCTCTTCTGAGGGGCATTAAAAGCGTCTTGTTAAGCTACTGGAACCTCCACCACTTTTCCGAGGGGCATTAAAAGCGTCTTGTTAAGCTACTGGGACCTCCACGTCTCTTCTGAGGGGCATTAAAAGCGTCTTGTTAAGCTACTGGGACCTCCACCACTTTTCCGGATTGCATGAAAAGCGTCTTGTTAAGCTACTGGGACCTCTACGTCTTTTCTGCGGGGCATTAAAGCGTCTTGTTAAGCTACTGGGACCTCCACGTCTCTTCTGAGTGGCATTAAAAGCGTCTTGTTAAGCTAATGGAACCTCCACGTCTCTTCTGAGGGGCATTAAAAGCATCTTGTTAAGCTACTGGGACCTCCACCACATTTCCGAGGGGCATTAAAAGCGTCTTGTTAAGCTACTGGGACCTCCACATCTCTTCTGAGGGGCATTAAAAGCGTCTTATTAAGCTACTGGGACCTCCACGTCTCTTCTGAGTGGCATTAAAAGCATCTTGTTAAGCCACTGGGACCTCCACGTGTCTTCTGAGGGGCATTAAAAGCGTCTTATTAAGCTACTGGGACCTCCACGTCTCTTCTGAGGGGCATTAAAAGCGTCTTGTTAAGCTACTGGGACCTCCACCACTTTTCCGAGGGGCATTAAAAGCTCTTGTTAAGTTACTGAGACCTCCCCGTCTATTCTGAGGGGCATTAAAAGCATCATGTTAAGCCACTGGGACCTCCACGTCTCTTCTGAGTGGCATTAAAAGCGTCTTGTTAAGCTAATGGAACCTCCACGTCTCTTCTGAGGGGCATTAAAAGCGCCTTGTTAAGCTACTGGGTCCTCCACCACATTTCCGAGAGGCATTAAAAGCGTCTTGTTAAGCTACTGGGACCTCCACGTCTCTTCTGAGCGGCATTAAAAATGTCTTGTTAAGCTACTGAGACCTCCACGTCTCTTCGGAGGGGCATTAAAAGCGTCTTGTTAAGCTACTGGAACCTCCACCACTTTTCCGAGGGGCATTAAAAGCGTCTTGTTAAGCTACTGGGACCTCCACGTCTCTTGTGAGGGGCATTAAAAGCGTCTTGTTAAGCTAATGGAACCTCCACCACTATTCCGAGGGGCAATAAAAGCGACTTGTTAAGCTACTGGGACCTCCATCACTTTTTCGAGGGGCATTAAAAGAGTCTTTTTAAGCTACTGGGACCTCCACGTTTCTTCTGAGAGGCATTAAAAGCATCTTGTTAAGCTACTGGGACCTCCACGTCTCTTCTGAGGGGCATTAAAAGCGTCTTGTTAAGCTACTGGGACCTCCACGTCTCTTCTGAGGGGCACTAAAAGCATCTTGTTAAGCTACCGTGACCTCCACCTCTCTTCTGAGGGGCATTAAAAGCGTCTTGTTAAGCTACTGGGACCTCCACCACTTTTCTGAGGGGCATTAAAAGCGTCTTGTTAAGCTACTGGGACCTCCACGTCTCTTCTGAGGGGCATTAAAAGCTTCTTGTTAAGCTACAGGGACCTCCACCACTTTTCCGAGGGGCATTAAAATCATCTTGTTAAGCTACTGGGACCTCCACGTCTCTTCTGAGGGGCATTAAAAGCGTCTTGTTAAGCTACTGGGACCTCCATCACTTTTTCGATGGGCATTAAAAGAGTCTTTTTAAGCTACTGGGACCTCCACGTTTCTTCTGAGAGGCATTAAAAGCATCTTGTTAAGCTACTGGGACCTCCACGTCTCTTCTGAGGGGCATTAAAAGCGTCTTGTTAAGCTACTGGGACCTCCACGTCTCTTCTGAGGGGCACTAAAAGCATCTTGTTAAGCTACCGTGACCTCCACCTCTCTTCTGAGGGGCATTAAAAGCGTCTTGTTAAGCTACTGGGACCTCCACCACTTTTCTGAGGGGCATTAAAAGCGTCCTGTTAAGCTACTGGGACCTCCACGTCTCTTCTGAGGGGCATTAAAAGCTTCTTGTTAAGCTACAGGGACCTCCACCACTTTTCCGAGGGGCATTAAAATCATCTTGTTAAGCTACTGGGACCTCCACGTCTCTTCTGAGGGGCATTAAAAGCGTCTTGTTAAGCTACTGGGACCTCCATCACTTTTTCGAGGGGCATTAAAAGAGTCTTTTTAAGCTACTGGGACCTCCAAGTTTCTTCTGAGAGGCATTAAAAGCATCTTGTTAAGCTACTGGGACCTCCACGTCTCATCTGAGGGGCACTAAAAGCATCTTGTTAAGCTACCGTGACCTCCACCTCTCTTCTGAGGGGCATTAAAAGCGTATTGTTAAGCTACTGGGACCTCCACCACTTTTCTGAGGGGCATTAAAAGCGTCTTGTTAAGCTACTGGGACCTCCACGTCTCTTCTGAGGGGCATTAAAAGCTTCTTGTTAAGCTACAGGGACCTCCACCACTTTTCCGAGGGGCATTAAAATCATCTTGTTAAGCTACTGGGACCTCCACGTCTCTTCTGAGGGGCATTAAAAGCGTCTTGTTAAGCTACTGGGACCTCCATCACTTTTCCGAGGGTCATTAAAAGAGTCTTGTTAAGCTACTGGGACCTCCACGTTTCTTCTGAGGGGCATTAAAAGCGTCTTGTTAAGCTACTGGGACCTCCACGTCTCTTCTGAGGGGCATTAAAAGCGTCTTGTTAAGCTACTGGGACCTCCACGTCTCTTCTGAGGGGCATTAAAAGCGTATTGTTAAGCTACTGGAACCTCCACCACTTTTCCGAGGGGCATTAAAAGCGTCTTGTTAAGCTACTGGGACCTCCACGTCTCTTGTGAGGGGCATTAAAAGCGTCTTGTTAAGCTAATGGAACCTCCACCACTATTCCGAGGGGCATTAAAAGCGACTTGTTAAGCTACTGGGACCTCCATCACTTTTTCGAGGGGCATTAAAAGAATCTTTTTAAGCTACTGGGACCTCCACGTTTCTTCTGAGAGGCATTAAAAGCATCTTGTTAAGCTACTGGGACCTCCACGTCTCTTCTGAGGGGCATTAAAAGCGTCTTGTTAAGCTACTGGGACCTCTACGTCTCTTCTGAGGGGCACTAAAAGCATCTTGTTAAGCTACCGTGACCTCCACCTCTCTTCTGAGGGGCATTAAAAGCGTCTTGTTAAGCTACTGGGACCTCCACCACTTTTCTGAGGGGCATTAAAAGCGTCTTGTTAAGCTACTGGGACCTCCACGTCTCTTCTGAGGGGCATTAAAAGCTTCTTGTTAAGCTACAGGGACCTCCACCACTTTTCCGAGGGGCATTAAAATCATCTTGTTAAGCTACTGGGACCTCCACGTCTCTGCTGAGGGGCATTAAAAGCGTCTTGTTAAGCTACTGGGACCTCCATCACTTTTCCGAGGGTCATTAAAAGAGTCTTGTTAAGCTACTGGGACCTCCACGTTTCTTCTGAGGGGCATTAAAAGCGTCTTGTTAAGCTACTGGGACCTCCACGTCTCTTCTGAGGGGCATTAAAAGCGTCTTGTTAAGCTACTGGGACCTCCACGTCTCTTCTGAGGGACACTAAAAGCATCTTGTTAAGCTACCAGGACCCCCACCTCTCTTCTGAGGGGCATTAAAAGCGTCTTGTTAAGCTACTGGGACCTCCACCACTTTTCCGAGGGGCATTAAAAGCGTCTTGTTAAGCTACTGGGACCTCCACGTCTCTTCTGAGGGGCATTAAAAACATCTTGTTAAGCTACTGGGACCTCCACGTTTCTTCTGAGGGGCATTAAAAGAGTCTTGTTAAGCTACTGGGACCTCCACGTCTCTTGAGAGGGGCATTAAAAGCGTCTTGTTAAGCTACTGGGACCTCCACGTCTCTTCTGAGGGGCATTAAAAGCGTCTTGTTAAGCTACTGGAACCTCCACCACTTTTCCGAGGGGCATTAAAAGCGTCTTGTTAAGCTACTGGGACCTCCACGTCTCTTCTGAGGGGCATTAAAAGCGTCTTGTTAAGCTACTGGGACCTCCACCACTTTTCCGGATTGCATGAAAAGTGTCTTGTTAAGCTACTGGGACCTCTACGTCTTTTCTGCGGGGCATTAAAGCGTCTTGTTAAGCTACTGGGACCTCCACGTCTCTTCTGAGTGGCATTAAAAGCGTCTTGTTAAGCTAATGGAACCTCCACGTCTCTTCTGAGGGGCATTAAAAGCATCTTGTTAAGCTACTGGGACCTCCACCACATTTCCGAGGGGCATTAAAAGCGTCTTGTTAAGCTACTGGGACCTCCACATCTCTTCTGAGGGGCATTAAAAGCGTCTTATTAAGCTACTGGGACCTCCACGTCTCTTCTGAGTGGCATTAAAAGCATCTTGTTAAGCCACTGGGACCTCCACGTGTCTTCTGAGGGGCATTAAAAGCGTCTTATTAAGCTACTGGGACCTCCACGTCTCTTCTGAGGGGCATTAAAAGCGTCTTGTTAAGCTACTGGGACCTCCACCACTTTTCCGAGGGGCATTAAAAGCTCTTGTTAAGTTACTGAGACCTCCCCGTCTATTCTGAGGGGCATTAAAAGCATCATGTTAAGCCACTGGGACCTCCACGTCTCTTCTGAGTGGCATTAAAAGCGTCTTGTTAAGCTAATGGAACCTCCACGTCTCTTCTGAGGGGCATTAAAAGCGCCTTGTTAAGCTACTGGGTCCTCCACCACATTTCCGAGAGGCATTAAAAGCGTCTTGTTAAGCTACTGAGACCTCCACGTCTCTTCGGAGGGGCATTAAAAGCGTCTTGTTAAGCTACTGGAACCTCCACCACTTTTCCGAGGGGCATTAAAAGCGTCTTGTTAAGCTACTGGGACCTCCACGTCTCTTGTGAGGGGCATTAAAAGCGTCTTGTTAAGCTAATGGAACCTCCACCACTATTCCGAGGGGCAATAAAAGCGACTTGTTAAGCTAATGGGACCTCCATCACTTTTTCGAGGGGCATTAAAAGAGTCTTTTTAAGCTACTGGGACCTCCACGTTTCTTCTGAGAGGCATTAAAAGCATCTTGTTAAGCTACTGGGACCTCCACGTCTCTTCTGAGGGGCATTAAAAGCGTCTTGTTAAGCTACTGGGACCTCCACGTCTCTTCTGAGGGGCACTAAAAGCATCTTGTTAAGCTACCGTGACCTCCACCTCTCTTCTGAGGGGCATTAAAAGCGTCTTGTTAAGCTACTGGGACCTCCACCACTTTTCTGAGGGGCATTAAAAGCGTCTTGTTAAGCTACTGGGACCTCCACGTCTCTTCTGAGGGGCATTAATAGCTTCTTGTTAAGCTACAGGGACCTCCACCACTTTTCCGAGGAGCATTAAAATCATCTTGTTAAGCTACTGGGACCTCCACGTCTCTTCTGAGGGGCATTAAAAGCGTCTTGTTAAGCTACTGGGACCTCCACCACTTTTCCGAGGGGCATTAAAAGCGTCTTGTTAAGCTACTGGGACCTCCACGTCTCTTCTGAGGGGCATTAAAAGCGTCTTGTTAAGCTACTGGGACCTCCACGTCTCTTCTGAGGGGCACTAAAAGCATCTTGTTAAGCTACCGTGACCTCCACCTCTCTTCTGAGGGGCATTAAAAGCGTCTTGTTAAGCTACTGGGACCTCCACCACTTTTCTGAGGGGCATTAAAAGCGTCTTGTTAAGCTACTGGGACCTCCACGTCTCTTCTGAGGGGCATTAAAAGCGTCTTGTTAAGCTACTGGGACCTCCACGTCTCTTCTGAGGGACACTAAAAGCATCTTGTTAAGCTACCGGGACCTCCACCTCTCTTCTGAGGGGCATTAAAAGCGTCTTGTTAAGCTACTGGGACCTCCACCACTTTTCCGAGGGGCATTAAAAGCGTCTTGTTAAGCTACTGGGACCTCCACGTCTCTTCTGAGGGGCATTAAAAGCGTCTTGTTAAGCTACTGGGACCTCCACGTCTCTTCTGAGGGGCACTAAAAGCATCTTGTTAAGCTACCGTGACCTCCACCTCTCTTCTGAGGGGCATTAAAAGCGTCTTGTTAAGCTACTGGGACCTCCACCACTTTTCTGAGGGGCATTAAAAGCGTCTTGTTAAGCTACTGGGACCTCCACGTCTCTTCTGAGGGGCATTAAAAGCGTCTTGTTAAGCTACTGGGACCTCCACGTCTCTTCTGAGGGACACTAAAAGCATCTTGTTAAGCTACCGGGACCTCCACCTCTCTTCTGAGGGGCATTAAAAGCGTCTTGTTAAGCTACTGGGACCTCCACCACTTTTCTGAGGGGCATTAAAAGCGTCTTGTTAAGCTACTGGGACCTCCACGTCTCTTCTGAGGGGCATTAAAAGCGTCTTGTTAAGCTACTGGAACCTCCACCACTTTTCCGAGGGGCATTAAAAGCGTCTTGTTAAGCTACTGGGACCTCCACGTCTCTTCTGAGGGGCATTAAAAGCGTCTTGTTAAGCTACTGGGACCTCCACGTCTCTTCTGAGGGACACTAAAAGCATCTTGTTAAGCTACCGGGACCTCCACCTCTCTTCTGAGGGGCATTAAAAGCGTGTTGTTAAGCTACTGGGACCTCCACGTCTCTTCTGAGGGGCATTAAAAGCGTCTTGTTAAGCTACTGGGACCTCCACGTCTCTTCTGAGGGACACTAAAAGCATCTTGTTAAGCTACCGGGACCTCCACCTCTCTTCTGAGGGGCATTAAAAGCGTCTTGTTAAGCTACTGGGACCTCCACCACTTTTCTGAGGGGCATTAAAAGCGTCTTGTTAAGCTACTGGGACCTCCACGTCTCTTCTGAGGGGCATTAAAAGCGTCTTGTTAAGCTACTGGAACCTCCATCACTTTTCCGAGGGGCATTAAAAGCGTCTTGTTAAGCTACTGGGACCTCCACGTCTCTTGTGAGGGGCATTAAAAGCGTCTTGTTAAGCTAATGGAACCTCCACCACTATTCCGAGGGGCATTAAAAGCGACTTGTTAAGCTACTGGGACCTCCATCACTTTTTCGAGGGGCATTAAAAGAATCTTTTTAAGCTACTGGGACCTCCACGTTTCTTCTGAGAGGCATTAAAAGCATCTTGTTAAGCTACTGGGACCTCCACGTCTCTTCTGAGGGGCATTAAAAGCGTCTTGTTAAGCTACTGGGACCTCTACGTCTCTTCTGAGGGGCACTAAAAGCATCTTGTTAAGCTACCGTGACCTCCACCTCTCTTCTGAGGGGCATTAAAAGCGTCTTGTTAAGCTACTGGGACCTCCACCACTTTTCTGAGGGGCATTAAAAGCGTCTTGTTAAGCTACTGGGACCTCCACGTCTCTTCTGAGGGGCATTAAAAGCTTCTTGTTAAGCTACAGGGACCTCCACCACTTTTCCGAGGGGCATTAAAATCATCTTGTTAAGCTACTGGGACCTCCACGTCTCTGCTGAGGGGCATTAAAAGCGTCTTGTTAAGCTACTGGGACCTCCATCACTTTTCCGAGGGTCATTAAAAGAGTCTTGTTAAGCTACTGGGACCTCCACGTTTCTTCTGAGGGGCATTAAAAGCGTCTTGTTAAGCTACTGGGACCTCCACGTCTCTTCTGATGGGCATTAAAAGCGTCTTGTTAAGCTACTGGGACCTCCACGTCTCTTGAGAGGGGCATTAAAAGCGTCTTGTTAAGCTACTGGGACCTCCACGTCTCTTCTGAGGGGCATTAAAAGCGTCTTGTTAAGCTACTGGAACCTCCACCACTTTTCCGAGGGGCATTAAAAGCGTCTTGTTAAGCTACTGGGACCTCCACGTCTCTTCTGAGGGGCATTAAAAGCGTCTTGTTAAGCTACTGGGACCTCCACCACTTTTCCGGATTGCATGAAAAGCGTCTTGTTAAGCTACTGGGACCTCTACGTCTTTTCTGCGGGGCATTAAAGCGTCTTGTTAAGCTACTGGGACCTCCACGTCTCTTCTGAGTGGCATTAAAAGCGTCTTGTTAAGCTAATGGAACCTCCACGTCTCTTCTGAGGGGCATTAAAAGCATCTTGTTAAGCTACTGGGACCTCCACCACATTTCCGAGGGGCATTAAAAGCGTCTTGTTAAGCTACTGGGACCTCCACATCTCTTCTGAGGGGCATTAAAAGCGTCTTATTAAGCTACTGGGACCTCCACGTCTCTTCTGAGTGGCATTAAAAGCATCTTGTTAAGCCACTGGGACCTCCACGTGTCTTCTGAGGGGCATTAAAAGCGTCTTATTAAGCTACTGGGACCTCCACGTCTCTTCTGAGGGGCATTAAAAGCGTCTTGTTAAGCTACTGGGACCTCCACCACTTTTCCGAGGGGCATTAAAAGCTCTTGTTAAGTTACTGAGACCTCCCCGTCTATTCTGAGGGGCATTAAAAGCATCATGTTAAGCCACTGGGACCTCCACGTCTCTTCTGAGTGGCATTAAAAGCGTCTTGTTAAGCTAATGGAACCTCCACGTCTCTTCTGAGGGGCATTAAAAGCGCCTTGTTAAGCTACTGGGTCCTCCACCACATTTCCGAGAGGCATTAAAAGCGTCTTGTTAAGCTACTGGGACCTCCACGTCTCTTCTGAGCGGCATTAAAAATGTCTTGTTAAGCTACTGAGACCTCCACGTCTCTTCGGAGGGGCATTAAAAGCGTCTTGTTAAGCTACTGGAACCTCCACCACTTTTCCGAGGGGCATTAAAAGCGTCTTGTTAAGCTACTGGGACCTCCACGTCTCTTGTGAGGGGCATTAAAAGCGTCTTGTTAAGCTAATGGAACCTCCACCACTATTCCGAGGGGCAATAAAAGCGACTTGTTAAGCTACTGGGACCTCCATCACTTTTTCGAGGGGCATTAAAAGAGTCTTTTTAAGCTACTGGGACCTCCACGTTTCTTCTGAGAGGCATTAAAAGCATCTTGTTAAGCTACTGGGACCTCCACGTCTCTTCTGAGGGGCATTAAAAGCGTCTTGTTAAGCTACTGGGACCTCCACGTCTCTTCTGAGGGGCACTAAAAGCATCTTGTTAAGCTACCGTGACCTCCACCTCTCTTCTGAGGGGCATTAAAAGCGTCTTGTTAAGCTACTGGGACCTCCACCACTTTTCTGAGGGGCATTAAAAGCGTCTTGTTAAGCTACTGGGACCTCCACGTCTCTTCTGAGGGGCATTAAAAGCTTCTTGTTAAGCTACAGGGACCTCCACCACTTTTCCGAGGGGCATTAAAATCATCTTGTTAAGCTACTGGGACCTCCACGTCTCTTCTGAGGGGCATTAAAAGCGTCTTGTTAAGCTACTGGGACCTCCACCACTTTTCCGAGGGGCATTAAAAGCGTCTTGTTAAGCTACTGGGACCTCCACGTCTCTTCTGAGGGGCATTAAAAGCGTCTTGTTAAGCTACTGGGACCTCCACGTCTCTTCTGAGGGGCACTAAAAGCATCTTGTTAAGCTACCGTGACCTCCACCTCTCTTCTGAGGGGCATTAAAAGCGTCTTGTTAAGCTACTGGGACCTCCACCACTTTTCTGAGGGGCATTAAAAGCGTCTTGTTAAGCTACTGGGACCTCCACGTCTCTTCTGAGGGGCATTAAAAGCGTCTTGTTAAGCTACTGGGACCTCCACGTCTCTTCTGAGGGACACTAAAAGCATCTTGTTAAGCTACCGGGACCTCCACCTCTCTTCTGAGGGGCATTAAAAGCGTCTTGTTAAGCTACTGGGACCTCCACCACTTTTCCGAGGGGCATTAAAAGCGTCTTGTTAAGCTACTGGGACCTCCACGTCTCTTCTGAGGGGCATTAAAAGCGTCTTGTTAAGCTACTGGGACCTCCACGTCTCTTCTGAGGGGCACTAAAAGCATCTTGTTAAGCTACCGTGACCTCCACCTCTCTTCTGAGGGGCATTAAAAGCGTCTTGTTAAGCTACTGGGACCTCCACCACTTTTCTGAGGGGCATTAAAAGCGTCTTGTTAAGCTACTGGGACCTCCACGTCTCTTCTGAGGGGCATTAAAAGCGTCTTGTTAAGCTACTGGGACCTCCACGTCTCTTCTGAGGGACACTAAAAGCATCTTGTTAAGCTACCGGGACCTCCACCTCTCTTCTGAGGGGCATTAAAAGCGTCTTGTTAAGCTACTGGGACCTCCACCACTTTTCTGAGGGGCATTAAAAGCGTCTTGTTAAGCTACTGGGACCTCCACGTCTCTTCTGAGGGGCATTAAAAGCGTCTTGTTAAGCTACTGGAACCTCCACCACTTTTCCGAGGGGCATTAAAAGCGTCTTGTTAAGCTACTGGGACCTCCACGTCTCTTCTGAGGGGCATTAAAAGCGTCTTGTTAAGCTACTGGGACCTCCACGTCTCTTCTGAGGGACACTAAAAGCATCTTGTTAAGCTACCGGGACCTCCACCTCTCTTCTGAGGGGCATTAAAAGCGTGTTGTTAAGCTACTGGGACCTCCACGTCTCTTCTGAGGGGCATTAAAAGCGTCTTGTTAAGCTACTGGGACCTCCACGTCTCTTCTGAGGGACACTAAAAGCATCTTGTTAAGCTACCGGGACCTCCACCTCTCTTCTGAGGGGCATTAAAAGCGTCTTGTTAAGCTACTGGGACCTCCACCACTTTTCTGAGGGGCATTAAAAGCGTCTTGTTAAGCTACTGGGACCTCCACGTCTCTTCTGAGGGGCATTAAAAGCGTCTTGTTAAGCTACTGGAACCTCCACCACTTTTCCGAGGGGCATTAAAAGCGTCTTGTTAAGCTACTGGGACCTCCACGTCTCTTGTGAGGGGCATTAAAAGCGTCTTGTTAAGCTACTGGGACCTCCATCACTTTTTCGAGGGGCATTAAAAGAGTCTTTTTAAGCTACTGGGACCTCCAAGTTTCTTCTGAGAGGCATTAAAAGCATCTTGTTAAGCTACTGGGACCTCCACGTCTCATCTGAGGGGCACTAAAAGCATCTTGTTAAGCTACCGTGACCTCCACCTCTCTTCTGAGGGGCATTAAAAGCGTATTGTTAAGCTACTGGGACCTCCACCACTTTTCTGAGGGGCATTAAAAGCGTCTTGTTAAGCTACTGGGACCTCCACGTCTCTTCTGAGGGGCATTAAAAGCTTCTTGTTAAGCTACAGGGACCTCCACCACTTTTCCGAGGGGCATTAAAATCATCTTGTTAAGCTACTGGGACCTCCACGTCTCTTCTGAGGGGCATTAAAAGCGTCTTGTTAAGCTACTGGGACCTCCATCACTTTTCCGAGGGTCATTAAAAGAGTCTTGTTAAGCTACTGGGACCTCCACGTTTCTTCTGAGGGGCATTAAAAGCGTCTTGTTAAGCTACTGGGACCTCCACGTCTCTTCTGAGGGGCATTAAAAGCGTCTTGTTAAGCTACTGGGACCTCCACGTCTCTTCTGAGGGGCATTAAAAGCGTATTGTTAAGCTACTGGAACCTCCACCACTTTTCCGAGGGGCATTAAAAGCGTCTTGTTAAGCTACTGGGACCTCCACGTCTCTTGTGAGGGGCATTAAAAGCGTCTTGTTAAGCTAATGGAACCTCCACCACTATTCCGAGGGGCATTAAAAGCGACTTGTTAAGCTACTGGGACCTCCATCACTTTTTCGAGGGGCATTAAAAGAATCTTTTTAAGCTACTGGGACCTCCACGTTTCTTCTGAGAGGCATTAAAAGCATCTTGTTAAGCTACTGGGACCTCCACGTCTCTTCTGAGGGGCATTAAAAGCGTCTTGTTAAGCTACTGGGACCTCTACGTCTCTTCTGAGGGGCACTAAAAGCATCTTGTTAAGCTACCGTGACCTCCACCTCTCTTCTGAGGGGCATTAAAAGCGTCTTGTTAAGCTACTGGGACCTCCACCACTTTTCTGAGGGGCATTAAAAGCGTCTTGTTAAGCTACTGGGACCTCCACGTCTCTTCTGAGGGGCATTAAAAGCTTCTTGTTAAGCTACAGGGACCTCCACCACTTTTCCGAGGGGCATTAAAATCATCTTGTTAAGCTACTGGGACCTCCACGTCTCTGCTGAGGGGCATTAAAAGCGTCTTGTTAAGCTACTGGGACCTCCATCACTTTTCCGAGGGTCATTAAAAGAGTCTTGTTAAGCTACTGGGACCTCCACGTTTCTTCTGAGGGGCATTAAAAGCGTCTTGTTAAGCTACTGGGACCTCCACGTCTCTTCTGAGGGGCATTAAAAGCGTCTTGTTAAGCTACTGGGACCTCCACGTCTCTTCTGAGGGACACTAAAAGCATCTTGTTAAGCTACCAGGACCCCCACCTCTCTTCTGAGGGGCATTAAAAGCGTCTTGTTAAGCTACTGGGACCTCCACCACTTTTCCGAGGGGCATTAAAAGCGTCTTGTTAAGCTACTGGGACCTCCACGTCTCTTCTGAGGGGCATTAAAAACGTCTTGTTAAGCTACTGGGACCTCCACGTTTCTTCTGAGGGGCATTAAAAGAGTCTTGTTAAGCTACTGGGACCTCCACGTCTCTTGAGAGGGGCATTAAAAGCGTCTTGTTAAGCTACTGGGACCTCCACGTCTCTTCTGAGGGGCATTAAAAGCGTCTTGTTAAGCTACTGGAACCTCCACCACTTTTCCGAGGGGCATTAAAAGCGTCTTGTTAAGCTACTGGGACCTCCACGTCTCTTCTGAGGGGCATTAAAAGCGTCTTGTTAAGCTACTGGGACCTCCACCACTTTTCCGGATTGCATGAAAAGTGTCTTGTTAAGCTACTGGGACCTCTACGTCTTTTCTGCGGGGCATTAAAGCGTCTTGTTAAGCTACTGGGACCTCCACGTCTCTTCTGAGTGGCATTAAAAGCGTCTTGTTAAGCTAATGGAACCTCCACGTCTCTTCTGAGGGGCATTAAAAGCATCTTGTTAAGCTACTGGGACCTCCACCACATTTCCGAGGGGCATTAAAAGCGTCTTGTTAAGCTACTGGGACCTCCACATCTCTTCTGAGGGGCATTAAAAGCGTCTTATTAAGCTACTGGGACCTCCACGTCTCTTCTGAGTGGCATTAAAAGCATCTTGTTAAGCCACTGGGACCTCCACGTGTCTTCTGAGGGGCATTAAAAGCGTCTTATTAAGCTACTGGGACCTCCACGTCTCTTCTGAGGGGCATTAAAAGCGTCTTGTTAAGCTACTGGGACCTCCACCACTTTTCCGAGGGGCATTAAAAGCTCTTGTTAAGTTACTGAGACCTCCCCGTCTATTCTGAGGGGCATTAAAAGCATCATGTTAAGCCACTGGGACCTCCACGTCTCTTCTGAGTGGCATTAAAAGCGTCTTGTTAAGCTAATGGAACCTCCACGTCTCTTCTGAGGGGCATTAAAAGCGCCTTGTTAAGCTACTGGGTCCTCCACCACATTTCCGAGAGGCATTAAAAGCGTCTTGTTAAGCTACTGAGACCTCCACGTCTCTTCGGAGGGGCATTAAAAGCGTCTTGTTAAGCTACTGGAACCTCCACCACTTTTCCGAGGGGCATTAAAAGCGTCTTGTTAAGCTACTGGGACCTCCACGTCTCTTGTGAGGGGCATTAAAAGCGTCTTGTTAAGCTAATGGAACCTCCACCACTATTCCGAGGGGCAATAAAAGCGACTTGTTAAGCTAATGGGACCTCCATCACTTTTTCGAGGGGCATTAAAAGAGTCTTTTTAAGCTACTGGGACCTCCACGTTTCTTCTGAGAGGCATTAAAAGCATCTTGTTAAGCTACTGGGACCTCCACGTCTCTTCTGAGGGGCATTAAAAGCGTCTTGTTAAGCTACTGGGACCTCCACGTCTCTTCTGAGGGGCACTAAAAGCATCTTGTTAAGCTACCGTGACCTCCACCTCTCTTCTGAGGGGCATTAAAAGCGTCTTGTTAAGCTACTGGGACCTCCACCACTTTTCTGAGGGGCATTAAAAGCGTCTTGTTAAGCTACTGGGACCTCCACGTCTCTTCTGAGGGGCATTAATAGCTTCTTGTTAAGCTACAGGGACCTCCACCACTTTTCCGAGGAGCATTAAAATCATCTTGTTAAGCTACTGGGACCTCCACGTCTCTTCTGAGGGGCATTAAAAGCGTCTTGTTAAGCTACTGGGACCTCCACCACTTTTCCGAGGGGCATTAAAAGCGTCTTGTTAAGCTACTGGGACCTCCACGTCTCTTCTGAGGGGCATTAAAAGCGTCTTGTTAAGCTACTGGGACCTCCACGTCTCTTCTGAGGGGCACTAAAAGCATCTTGTTAAGCTACCGTGACCTCCACCTCTCTTCTGAGGGGCATTAAAAGCGTCTTGTTAAGCTACTGGGACCTCCACCACTTTTCTGAGGGGCATTAAAAGCGTCTTGTTAAGCTACTGGGACCTCCACGTCTCTTCTGAGGGGCATTAAAAGCGTCTTGTTAAGCTACTGGGACCTCCACGTCTCTTCTGAGGGACACTAAAAGCATCTTGTTAAGCTACCGGGACCTCCACCTCTCTTCTGAGGGGCATTAAAAGCGTCTTGTTAAGCTACTGGGACCTCCACCACTTTTCCGAGGGGCATTAAAAGCGTCTTGTTAAGCTACTGGGACCTCCACGTCTCTTCTGAGGGGCATTAAAAGCGTCTTGTTAAGCTACTGGGACCTCCACGTCTCTTCTGAGGGGCACTAAAAGCATCTTGTTAAGCTACCGTGACCTCCACCTCTCTTCTGAGGGGCATTAAAAGCGTCTTGTTAAGCTACTGGGACCTCCACCACTTTTCTGAGGGGCATTAAAAGCGTCTTGTTAAGCTACTGGGACCTCCACGTCTCTTCTGAGGGGCATTAAAAGCGTCTTGTTAAGCTACTGGGACCTCCACGTCTCTTCTGAGGGACACTAAAAGCATCTTGTTAAGCTACCGGGACCTCCACCTCTCTTCTGAGGGGCATTAAAAGCGTCTTGTTAAGCTACTGGGACCTCCACCACTTTTCTGAGGGGCATTAAAAGCGTCTTGTTAAGCTACTGGGACCTCCACGTCTCTTCTGAGGGGCATTAAAAGCGTCTTGTTAAGCTACTGGAACCTCCACCACTTTTCCGAGGGGCATTAAAAGCGTCTTGTTAAGCTACTGGGACCTCCACGTCTCTTCTGAGGGGCATTAAAAGCGTCTTGTTAAGCTACTGGGACCTCCACGTCTCTTCTGAGGGACACTAAAAGCATCTTGTTAAGCTACCGGGACCTCCACCTCTCTTCTGAGGGGCATTAAAAGCGTGTTGTTAAGCTACTGGGACCTCCACGTCTCTTCTGAGGGGCATTAAAAGCGTCTTGTTAAGCTACTGGGACCTCCACGTCTCTTCTGAGGGACACTAAAAGCATCTTGTTAAGCTACCGGGACCTCCACCTCTCTTCTGAGGGGCATTAAAAGCGTCTTGTTAAGCTACTGGGACCTCCACCACTTTTCTGAGGGGCATTAAAAGCGTCTTGTTAAGCTACTGGGACCTCCACGTCTCTTCTGAGGGGCATTAAAAGCGTCTTGTTAAGCTACTGGAACCTCCATCACTTTTCCGAGGGGCATTAAAAGCGTCTTGTTAAGCTACTGGGACCTCCACGTCTCTTGTGAGGGGCATTAAAAGCGTCTTGTTAAGCTAATGGAACCTCCACCACTATTCCGAGGGGCATTAAAAGCGACTTGTTAAGCTACTGGGACCTCCATCACTTTTTCGAGGGGCATTAAAAGAATATTTTTAAGCTACTGGGACCTCCACGTTTCTTCTGAGAGGCATTAAAAGCATCTTGTTAAGCTACTGGGACCTCCACGTCTCTTCTGAGGGGCATTAAAAGCGTCTTGTTAAGCTACTGGGACCTCTACGTCTCTTCTGAGGGGCACTAAAAGCATCTTGTTAAGCTACCGTGACCTCCACCTCTCTTCTGAGGGGCATTAAAAGCGTCTTGTTAAGCTACTGGGACCTCCACCACTTTTCTGAGGGGCATTAAAAGCGTCTTGTTAAGCTACTGGGACCTCCACGTCTCTTCTGAGGGGCATTAAAAGCTTCTTGTTAAGCTACAGGGACCTCCACCACTTTTCCGAGGGGCATTAAAATCATCTTGTTAAGCTACTGGGACCTCCACGTCTCTGCTGAGGGGCATTAAAAGCGTCTTGTTAAGCTACTGGGACCTCCATCACTTTTCCGAGGGTCATTAAAAGAGTCTTGTTAAGCTACTGGGACCTCCACGTTTCTTCTGAGGGGCATTAAAAGCGTCTTGTTAAGCTACTGGGACCTCCACGTCTCTTCTGAGGGGCATTAAAAGCGTCTTGTTAAGCTACTGGGACCTCCACGTCTCTTGAGAGGGGCATTAAAAGCGTCTTGTTAAGCTACTGGGACCTCCACGTCTCTTCTGAGGGGCATTAAAAGCGTCTTGTTAAGCTACTGGAACCTCCACCACTTTTCCGAGGGGCATTAAAAGCGTCTTGTTAAGCTACTGGGACCTCCACGTCTCTTCTGAGGGGCATTAAAAGCGTCTTGTTAAGCTACTGGGACCTCCACCACTTTTCCGGATTGCATGAAAAGCGTCTTGTTAAGCTACTGGGACCTCTACGTCTTTTCTGCGGGGCATTAAAGCGTCTTGTTAAGCTACTGGGACCTCCACGTCTCTTCTGAGTGGCATTAAAAGCGTCTTGTTAAGCTAATGGAACCTCCACGTCTCTTCTGAGGGGCATTAAAAGCATCTTGTTAAGCTACTGGGACCTCCACCACATTTCCGAGGGGCATTAAAAGCGTCTTGTTAAGCTACTGGGACCTCCACATCTCTTCTGAGGGGCATTAAAAGCGTCTTATTAAGCTACTGGGACCTCCACGTCTCTTCTGAGTGGCATTAAAAGCATCTTGTTAAGCCACTGGGACCTCCACGTGTCTTCTGAGGGGCATTAAAAGCGTCTTATTAAGCTACTGGGACCTCCACGTCTCTTCTGAGGGGCATTAAAAGCGTCTTGTTAAGCTACTGGGACCTCCACCACTTTTCCGAGGGGCATTAAAAGCTCTTGTTAAGTTACTGAGACCTCCCCGTCTATTCTGAGGGGCATTAAAAGCATCATGTTAAGCCACTGGGACCTCCACGTCTCTTCTGAGTGGCATTAAAAGCGTCTTGTTAAGCTAATGGAACCTCCACGTCTCTTCTGAGGGGCATTAAAAGCGCCTTGTTAAGCTACTGGGTCCTCCACCACATTTCCGAGAGGCATTAAAAGCGTCTTGTTAAGCTACTGGGACCTCCACGTCTCTTCTGAGCGGCATTAAAAATGTCTTGTTAAGCTACTGAGACCTCCACGTCTCTTCGGAGGGGCATTAAAAGCGTCTTGTTAAGCTACTGGAACCTCCACCACTTTTCCGAGGGGCATTAAAAGCGTCTTGTTAAGCTACTGGGACCTCCACGTCTCTTGTGAGGGGCATTAAAAGCGTCTTGTTAAGCTAATGGAACCTCCACCACTATTCCGAGGGGCAATAAAAGCGACTTGTTAAGCTACTGGGACCTCCATCACTTTTTCGAGGGGCATTAAAAGAGTCTTTTTAAGCTACTGGGACCTCCACGTTTCTTCTGAGAGGCATTAAAAGCATCTTGTTAAGCTACTGGGACCTCCACGTCTCTTCTGAGGGGCATTAAAAGCGTCTTGTTAAGCTACTGGGACCTCCACGTCTCTTCTGAGGGGCACTAAAAGCATCTTGTTAAGCTACCGTGACCTCCACCTCTCTTCTGAGGGGCATTAAAAGCGTCTTGTTAAGCTACTGGGACCTCCACCACTTTTCTGAGGGGCATTAAAAGCGTCTTGTTAAGCTACTGGGACCTCCACGTCTCTTCTGAGGGGCATTAAAAGCTTCTTGTTAAGCTACAGGGACCTCCACCACTTTTCCGAGGGGCATTAAAATCATCTTGTTAAGCTACTGGGACCTCCACGTCTCTTCTGAGGGGCATTAAAAGCGTCTTGTTAAGCTACTGGGACCTCCACCACTTTTCCGAGGGGCATTAAAAGCGTCTTGTTAAGCTACTGGGACCTCCACGTCTCTTCTGAGGGGCATTAAAAGCGTCTTGTTAAGCTACTGGGACCTCCACGTCTCTTCTGAGGGGCACTAAAAGCATCTTGTTAAGCTACCGTGACCTCCACCTCTCTTCTGAGGGGCATTAAAAGCGTCTTGTTAAGCTACTGGGACCTCCACCACTTTTCTGAGGGGCATTAAAAGCGTCTTGTTAAGCTACTGGGACCTCCACGTCTCTTCTGAGGGGCATTAAAAGCGTCTTGTTAAGCTACTGGGACCTCCACGTCTCTTCTGAGGGACACTAAAAGCATCTTGTTAAGCTACCGGGACCTCCACCTCTCTTCTGAGGGGCATTAAAAGCGTCTTGTTAAGCTACTGGGACCTCCACCACTTTTCCGAGGGGCATTAAAAGCGTCTTGTTAAGCTACTGGGACCTCCACGTCTCTTCTGAGGGGCATTAAAAGCGTCTTGTTAAGCTACTGGGACCTCCACGTCTCTTCTGAGGGGCACTAAAAGCATCTTGTTAAGCTACCGTGACCTCCACCTCTCTTCTGAGGGGCATTAAAAGCGTCTTGTTAAGCTACTGGGACCTCCACCACTTTTCTGAGGGGCATTAAAAGCGTCTTGTTAAGCTACTGGGACCTCCACGTCTCTTCTGAGGGGCATTAAAAGCGTCTTGTTAAGCTACTGGGACCTCCACGTCTCTTCTGAGGGACACTAAAAGCATCTTGTTAAGCTACCGGGACCTCCACCTCTCTTCTGAGGGGCATTAAAAGCGTCTTGTTAAGCTACTGGGACCTCCACCACTTTTCTGAGGGGCATTAAAAGCGTCTTGTTAAGCTACTGGGACCTCCACGTCTCTTCTGAGGGGCATTAAAAGCGTCTTGTTAAGCTACTGGAACCTCCACCACTTTTCCGAGGGGCATTAAAAGCGTCTTGTTAAGCTACTGGGACCTCCACGTCTCTTCTGAGGGGCATTAAAAGCGTCTTGTTAAGCTACTGGGACCTCCACGTCTCTTCTGAGGGACACTAAAAGCATCTTGTTAAGCTACCGGGACCTCCACCTCTCTTCTGAGGGGCATTAAAAGCGTGTTGTTAAGCTACTGGGACCTCCACGTCTCTTCTGAGGGGCATTAAAAGCGTCTTGTTAAGCTACTGGGACCTCCACGTCTCTTCTGAGGGACACTAAAAGCATCTTGTTAAGCTACCGGGACCTCCACCTCTCTTCTGAGGGGCATTAAAAGCGTCTTGTTAAGCTACTGGGACCTCCACCACTTTTCTGAGGGGCATTAAAAGCGTCTTGTTAAGCTACTGGGACCTCCACGTCTCTTCTGAGGGGCATTAAAAGCGTCTTGTTAAGCTACTGGAACCTCCACCACTTTTCCGAGGGGCATTAAAAGCGTCTTGTTAAGCTACTGGGACCTCCACGTCTCTTGTGAGGGGCATTAAAAGCGTCTTGTTAAGCTAATGGAACCTCCACCACTATTCCGAGGGGCATTAAAAGCGACTTGTTAAGCTACTGGGACCTCCATCACTTTTTCGAGGGGCATTAAAAGAATCTTTTTAAGCTACTGGGACCTCCACGTTTCTTCTGAGAGGCATTAAAAGCATCTTGTTAAGCTACTGGGACCTCCACGTCTCTTCTGAGGGGCATTAAAAGCGTCTTGTTAAGCTACTGGGACCTCTACGTCTCTTCTGAGGGGCACTAAAAGCATCTTGTTAAGCTACCGTGACCTCCACCTCTCTTCTGAGGGGCATTAAAAGCGTCTTGTTAAGCTACTGGGACCTCCACCACTTTTCTGAGGGGCATTAAAAGCGTCTTGTTAAGCTACTGGGACCTCCACGTCTCTTCTGAGGGGCATTAAAAGCTTCTTGTTAAGCTACAGGGACCTCCACCACTTTTCCGAGGGGCATTAAAATCATCTTGTTAAGCTACTGGGACCTCCACGTCTCTGCTGAGGGGCATTAAAAGCGTCTTGTTAAGCTACTGGGACCTCCATCACTTTTCCGAGGGTCATTAAAAGAGTCTTGTTAAGCTACTGGGACCTCCACGTTTCTTCTGAGGGGCATTAAAAGCGTCTTGTTAAGCTACTGGGACCTCCACGTCTCTTCTGAGGGGCATTAAAAGCGTCTTGTTAAGCTACTGGGACCTCCACGTCTCTTGAGAGGGGCATTAAAAGCGTCTTGTTAAGCTACTGGGACCTCCACGTCTCTTCTGAGGGGCATTAAAAGCGTCTTGTTAAGCTACTGGAACCTCCACCACTTTTCCGAGGGGCATTAAAAGCGTCTTGTTAAGCTACTGGGACCTCCACGTCTCTTCTGAGGGGCATTAAAAGCGTCTTGTTAAGCTACTGGGACCTCCACCACTTTTCCGGATTGCATGAAAAGCGTCTTGTTAAGCTACTGGGACCTCTACGTCTTTTCTGCGGGGCATTAAAGCGTCTTGTTAAGCTACTGGGACCTCCACGTCTCTTCTGAGTGGCATTAAAAGCGTCTTGTTAAGCTAATGGAACCTCCACGTCTCTTCTGAGGGGCATTAAAAGCATCTTGTTAAGCTACTGGGACCTCCACCACATTTCCGAGGGGCATTAAAAGCGTCTTGTTAAGCTACTGGGACCTCCACATCTCTTCTGAGGGGCATTAAAAGCGTCTTATTAAGCTACTGGGACCTCCACGTCTCTTCTGAGTGGCATTAAAAGCATCTTGTTAAGCCACTGGGACCTCCACGTGTCTTCTGAGGGGCATTAAAAGCGTCTTATTAAGCTACTGGGACCTCCACGTCTCTTCTGAGGGGCATTAAAAGCGTCTTGTTAAGCTACTGGGACCTCCACCACTTTTCCGAGGGGCATTAAAAGCTCTTGTTAAGTTACTGAGACCTCCCCGTCTATTCTGAGGGGCATTAAAAGCATCATGTTAAGCCACTGGGACCTCCACGTCTCTTCTGAGTGGCATTAAAAGCGTCTTGTTAAGCTAATGGAACCTCCACGTCTCTTCTGAGGGGCATTAAAAGCGCCTTGTTAAGCTACTGGGTCCTCCACCACATTTCCGAGAGGCATTAAAAGCGTCTTGTTAAGCTACTGGGACCTCCACGTCTCTTCTGAGCGGCATTAAAAATGTCTTGTTAAGCTACTGAGACCTCCACGTCTCTTCGGAGGGGCATTAAAAGCGTCTTGTTAAGCTACTGGAACCTCCACCACTTTTCCGAGGGGCATTAAAAGCGTCTTGTTAAGCTACTGGGACCTCCACGTCTCTTGTGAGGGGCATTAAAAGCGTCTTGTTAAGCTAATGGAACCTCCACCACTATTCCGAGGGGCAATAAAAGCGACTTGTTAAGCTACTGGGACCTCCATCACTTTTTCGAGGGGCATTAAAAGAGTCTTTTTAAGCTACTGGGACCTCCACGTTTCTTCTGAGAGGCATTAAAAGCATCTTGTTAAGCTACTGGGACCTCCACGTCTCTTCTGAGGGGCATTAAAAGCGTCTTGTTAAGCTACTGGGACCTCCACGTCTCTTCTGAGGGGCACTAAAAGCATCTTGTTAAGCTACCGTGACCTCCACCTCTCTTCTGAGGGGCATTAAAAACGTCTTGTTAAGCTACTGGGACCTCCACGTTTCTTCTGAGGGGCATTAAAAGAGTCTTGTTAAGCTACTGGGACCTCCACGTCTCTTGAGAGGGGCATTAAAAGCGTCTTGTTAAGCTACTGGGACCTCCACGTCTCTTCTGAGGGGCATTAAAAGCGTCTTGTTAAGCTACTGGAACCTCCACCACTTTTCCGAGGGGCATTAAAAGCGTCTTGTTAAGCTACTGGGACCTCCACGTCTCTTCTGAGGGGCATTAAAAGCGTCTTGTTAAGCTACTGGGACCTCCACCACTTTTCCGGATTGCATGAAAAGTGTCTTGTTAAGCTACTGGGACCTCTACGTCTTTTCTGCGGGGCATTAAAGCGTCTTGTTAAGCTACTGGGACCTCCACGTCTCTTCTGAGTGGCATTAAAAGCGTCTTGTTAAGCTAATGGAACCTCCACGTCTCTTCTGAGGGGCATTAAAAGCATCTTGTTAAGCTACTGGGACCTCCACCACATTTCCGAGGGGCATTAAAAGCGTCTTGTTAAGCTACTGGGACCTCCACATCTCTTCTGAGGGGCATTAAAAGCGTCTTATTAAGCTACTGGGACCTCCACGTCTCTTCTGAGTGGCATTAAAAGCATCTTGTTAAGCCACTGGGACCTCCACGTGTCTTCTGAGGGGCATTAAAAGCGTCTTATTAAGCTACTGGGACCTCCACGTCTCTTCTGAGGGGCATTAAAAGCGTCTTGTTAAGCTACTGGGACCTCCACCACTTTTCCGAGGGGCATTAAAAGCTCTTGTTAAGTTACTGAGACCTCCCCGTCTATTCTGAGGGGCATTAAAAGCATCATGTTAAGCCACTGGGACCTCCACGTCTCTTCTGAGTGGCATTAAAAGCGTCTTGTTAAGCTAATGGAACCTCCACGTCTCTTCTGAGGGGCATTAAAAGCGCCTTGTTAAGCTACTGGGTCCTCCACCACATTTCCGAGAGGCATTAAAAGCGTCTTGTTAAGCTACTGAGACCTCCACGTCTCTTCGGAGGGGCATTAAAAGCGTCTTGTTAAGCTACTGGAACCTCCACCACTTTTCCGAGGGGCATTAAAAGCGTCTTGTTAAGCTACTGGGACCTCCACGTCTCTTGTGAGGGGCATTAAAAGCGTCTTGTTAAGCTAATGGAACCTCCACCACTATTCCGAGGGGCAATAAAAGCGACTTGTTAAGCTACTGGGACCTCCATCACTTTTTCGAGGGGCATTAAAAGAGTCTTTTTAAGCTACTGGGACCTCCACGTTTCTTCTGAGAGGCATTAAAAGAATCTTGTTAAGCTACTGGGACCTCCACCTCTCTTCTGAGGGGCATTAAAAGCGTGTTGTTAAGCTACTGGGACCTCCACGTCTCTTCTGAGGGGCATTAAAAGCGTCTTGTTAAGCTACTGGGACCTCCACGTCTCTTCTGAGGGACACTAAAAGCATCTTGTTAAGCTACCGGGACCTCCACCTCTCTTCTGAGGGGCATTAAAAGCGTCTTGTTAAGCTACTGGGACCTCCACCACTTTTCTGAGGGGCATTAAAAGCGTCTTGTTAAGCTACTGGGACCTCCACGTCTCTTCTGAGGGGCATTAAAAGCGTCTTGTTAAGCTACTGGAACCTCCACCACTTTTCCGAGGGGCATTAAAAGCGTCTTGTTAAGCTACTGGGACCTCCACGTCTCTTGTGAGGGGCATTAAAAGCGTCTTGTTAAGCTAATGGAACCTCCACCACTATTCCGAGGGGCATTAAAAGCGACTTGTTAAGCTACTGGGACCTCCATCACTTTTTCGAGGGGCATTAAAAGAATCTTTTTAAGCTACTGGGACCTCCACGTTTCTTCTGAGAGGCATTAAAAGCATCTTGTTAAGCTACTGGGACCTCCACGTCTCTTCTGAGGGGCATTAAAAGCGTCTTGTTAAGCTACTGGGACCTCTACGTCTCTTCTGAGGGGCACTAAAAGCATCTTGTTAAGCTACCGTGACCTCCACCTCTCTTCTGAGGGGCATTAAAAGCGTCTTGTTAAGCTACTGGGACCTCCACCACTTTTCTGAGGGGCATTAAAAGCGTCTTGTTAAGCTACTGGGACCTCCACGTCTCTTCTGAGGGGCATTAAAAGCTTCTTGTTAAGCTACAGGGACCTCCACCACTTTTCCGAGGGGCATTAAAATCATCTTGTTAAGCTACTGGGACCTCCACGTCTCTGCTGAGGGGCATTAAAAGCGTCTTGTTAAGCTACTGGGACCTCCATCACTTTTCCGAGGGTCATTAAAAGAGTCTTGTTAAGCTACTGGGACCTCCACGTTTCTTCTGAGGGGCATTAAAAGCGTCTTGTTAAGCTACTGGGACCTCCACGTCTCTTCTGAGGGGCATTAAAAGCGTCTTGTTAAGCTACTGGGACCTCCACGTCTCTTGAGAGGGGCATTAAAAGCGTCTTGTTAAGCTACTGGGACCTCCACGTCTCTTCTGAGGGGCATTAAAAGCGTCTTGTTAAGCTACTGGAACCTCCACCACTTTTCCGAGGGGCATTAAAAGCGTCTTGTTAAGCTACTGGGACCTCCACGTCTCTTCTGAGGGGCATTAAAAGCGTCTTGTTAAGCTACTGGGACCTCCACCACTTTTCCGGATTGCATGAAAAGCGTCTTGTTAAGCTACTGGGACCTCTACGTCTTTTCTGCGGGGCATTAAAGCGTCTTGTTAAGCTACTGGGACCTCCACGTCTCTTCTGAGTGGCATTAAAAGCGTCTTGTTAAGCTAATGGAACCTCCACGTCTCTTCTGAGGGGCATTAAAAGCATCTTGTTAAGCTACTGGGACCTCCACCACATTTCCGAGGGGCATTAAAAGCGTCTTGTTAAGCTACTGGGACCTCCACATCTCTTCTGAGGGGCATTAAAAGCGTCTTATTAAGCTACTGGGACCTCCACGTCTCTTCTGAGTGGCATTAAAAGCATCTTGTTAAGCCACTGGGACCTCCACGTGTCTTCTGAGGGGCATTAAAAGCGTCTTATTAAGCTACTGGGACCTCCACGTCTCTTCTGAGGGGCATTAAAAGCGTCTTGTTAAGCTACTGGGACCTCCACCACTTTTCCGAGGGGCATTAAAAGCTCTTGTTAAGTTACTGAGACCTCCCCGTCTATTCTGAGGGGCATTAAAAGCATCATGTTAAGCCACTGGGACCTCCACGTCTCTTCTGAGTGGCATTAAAAGCGTCTTGTTAAGCTAATGGAACCTCCACGTCTCTTCTGAGGGGCATTAAAAGCGCCTTGTTAAGCTACTGGGTCCTCCACCACATTTCCGAGAGGCATTAAAAGCGTCTTGTTAAGCTACTGGGACCTCCACGTCTCTTCTGAGCGGCATTAAAAATGTCTTGTTAAGCTACTGAGACCTCCACGTCTCTTCGGAGGGGCATTAAAAGCGTCTTGTTAAGCTACTGGAACCTCCACCACTTTTCCGAGGGGCATTAAAAGCGTCTTGTTAAGCTACTGGGACCTCCACGTCTCTTGTGAGGGGCATTAAAAGCGTCTTGTTAAGCTAATGGAACCTCCACCACTATTCCGAGGGGCAATAAAAGCGACTTGTTAAGCTACTGGGACCTCCATCACTTTTTCGAGGGGCATTAAAAGAGTCTTTTTAAGCTACTGGGACCTCCACGTTTCTTCTGAGAGGCATTAAAAGCATCTTGTTAAGCTACTGGGACCTCCACGTCTCTTCTGAGGGGCATTAAAAGCGTCTTGTTAAGCTACTGGGACCTCCACGTCTCTTCTGAGGGGCACTAAAAGCATCTTGTTAAGCTACCGTGACCTCCACCTCTCTTCTGAGGGGCATTAAAAACGTCTTGTTAAGCTACTGGGACCTCCACGTTTCTTCTGAGGGGCATTAAAAGAGTCTTGTTAAGCTACTGGGACCTCCACGTCTCTTGAGAGGGGCATTAAAAGCGTCTTGTTAAGCTACTGGGACCTCCACGTCTCTTCTGAGGGGCATTAAAAGCGTCTTGTTAAGCTACTGGAACCTCCACCACTTTTCCGAGGGGCATTAAAAGCGTCTTGTTAAGCTACTGGGACCTCCACGTCTCTTCTGAGGGGCATTAAAAGCGTCTTGTTAAGCTACTGGGACCTCCACCACTTTTCCGGATTGCATGAAAAGTGTCTTGTTAAGCTACTGGGACCTCTACGTCTTTTCTGCGGGGCATTAAAGCGTCTTGTTAAGCTACTGGGACCTCCACGTCTCTTCTGAGTGGCATTAAAAGCGTCTTGTTAAGCTAATGGAACCTCCACGTCTCTTCTGAGGGGCATTAAAAGCATCTTGTTAAGCTACTGGGACCTCCACCACATTTCCGAGGGGCATTAAAAGCGTCTTGTTAAGCTACTGGGACCTCCACATCTCTTCTGAGGGGCATTAAAAGCGTCTTATTAAGCTACTGGGACCTCCACGTCTCTTCTGAGTGGCATTAAAAGCATCTTGTTAAGCCACTGGGACCTCCACGTGTCTTCTGAGGGGCATTAAAAGCGTCTTATTAAGCTACTGGGACCTCCACGTCTCTTCTGAGGGGCATTAAAAGCGTCTTGTTAAGCTACTGGGACCTCCACCACTTTTCCGAGGGGCATTAAAAGCTCTTGTTAAGTTACTGAGACCTCCCCGTCTATTCTGAGGGGCATTAAAAGCATCATGTTAAGCCACTGGGACCTCCACGTCTCTTCTGAGTGGCATTAAAAGCGTCTTGTTAAGCTAATGGAACCTCCACGTCTCTTCTGAGGGGCATTAAAAGCGCCTTGTTAAGCTACTGGGTCCTCCACCACATTTCCGAGAGGCATTAAAAGCGTCTTGTTAAGCTACTGAGACCTCCACGTCTCTTCGGAGGGGCATTAAAAGCGTCTTGTTAAGCTACTGGAACCTCCACCACTTTTCCGAGGGGCATTAAAAGCGTCTTGTTAAGCTACTGGGACCTCCACGTCTCTTGTGAGGGGCATTAAAAGCGTCTTGTTAAGCTAATGGAACCTCCACCACTATTCCGAGGGGCAATAAAAGCGACTTGTTAAGCTACTGGGACCTCCATCACTTTTTCGAGGGGCATTAAAAGAGTCTTTTTAAGCTACTGGGACCTCCACGTTTCTTCTGAGAGGCATTAAAAGAATCTTGTTAAGCTACTGGGACCTCCACGTCTCTTCTGAGGGGCATTAAAAGCGTCTTGTTAAGCTACTGGGACCTCCACGTCTCTTCTGAGGGGCACTAAAAGCATCTTGTTAAGCTACCGTGACCTCCACCTCTCTTCTGAGGGGCATTAAAAGCGTCTTGTTAAGCTACTGGGACCTCCACCACTTTTCTGAGGGGCATTAAAAGCGTCTTGTTAAGCTACTGGGACCTCCACGTCTCTTCTGAGGGGCACTAAAAGCATCTTGTTAAGCTACCGTGACCTCCACCTCTCTTCTGAGGGGCATTAAAAGCGTCTTGTTAAGCTACTGGGACCTCCACCACTTTTCTGAGGGGCATTAAAAGCGTCTTGTTAAGCTACTGGGACCTCCACGTCTCTTCTGAGGGGCATTAAAAGCTTCTTGTTAAGCTACAGGGACCTCCACCACTTTTCCGAGGAGCATTAAAATCATCTTGTTAAGCTACTGGGACCTCCACGTCTCTTCTGAGGGGCATTAAAAGCGTCTTGTTAAGCTACTGGGACCTTCATCACTTTTCCGAGGGTCATTAAAAGAGTCTTGTTAAGCTACTGGGACCTCCACGTCTCTTCTGAGGGGCATTAAAAGCGTCTTGTTAAGCTACTGGGACCTCCACGTCTCTTCTGAGGGGCATTAAAAGCGTCTTGTTAAGCTACTGGGACCTCCACGTCTCTTCTGAGGGACACTAAAAGCATCTTGTTAAGCTACCGGGACCTCCACCTCTCTTCTGAGGGGCATTAAAAGCGTCTTGTTAAGCTACTGGGACCTCCACCACTTTTCTGAGGGGCATTAAAAGCGTCTTGTTAAGCTACTGGGACCTCCACGTCTCTTCTGAGGGGCATTAAAAGCGTCTTGTTAAGCTACTGGAACCTCCACCACTTTTCCGAGGGGCATTAAAAGCGTCTTGTTAAGCTACTGGGACCTCCACGTCTCTTCTGAGGGGCATTAAAAGCGTCTTGTTAAGCTACTGGGACCTCCACGTCTCTTCTGAGGGACACTAAAAGCATCTTGTTAAGCTACCGGGACCTCCACCTCTCTTCTGAGGGGCATTAAAAGCGTCTTGTTAAGCTACTGGGACCTCCACGTCTCTTCTGAGGGGCATTAAAAGCGTCTTGTTAAGCTACTGGGACCTCCACGTCTCTTCTGAGGGACACTAAAAGCATCTTGTTAAGCTACCGGGACCTCCACCTCTCTTCTGAGGGGCATTAAAAGCGTCTTGTTAAGCTACTGGGACCTCCACCACTTTTCTGAGGGGCATTAAAAGCGTCTTGTTAAGCTACTGGGACCTCCACGTCTCTTCTGAGGGGCATTAAAAGCGTCTTGTTAAGCTACTGGAACCTCCACCACTTTTCCGAGGGGCATTAAAAGCGTCTTGTTAAGCTACTGGGACCTCCACGTCTCTTGTGAGGGGCATTAAAAGCGTCTTGTTAAGCTAATGGAACCTCCACCACTATTCCGAGGGGCATTAAAAGCGACTTGTTAAGCTACTGGGACCTCCATCACTTTTTCGAGGGGCATTAAAAGAATCTTTTTAAGCTACTGGGACCTCCACGTTTCTTCTGAGAGGCATTAAAAGCATCTTGTTAAGCTACTGGGACCTCCACGTCTCTTCTGAGGGGCATTAAAAGCGTCTTGTTAAGCTACTGGGACCTCCACGTCTCATCTGAGGGGCACTAAAAGCATCTTGTTAAGCTACCGTGACCTCCACCTCTCTTCTGAGGGGCATTAAAAGCGTATTGTTAAGCTACTGGGACCTCCACCACTTTTCTGAGGGGCATTAAAAGCGTCTTGTTAAGCTACTGGGACCTCCACGTCTCTTCTGAGGGGCATTAAAAGCTTCTTGTTAAGCTACAGGGACCTCCACCACTTTTCCGAGGGGCATTAAAATCATCTTGTTAAGCTACTGGGACCTCCACGTCTCTTCTGAGGGGCATTAAAAGCGTCTTGTTAAGCTACTGGGACCTCCATCACTTTTCCGAGGGTCATTAAAAGAGTCTTGTTAAGCTACTGGGACCTCCACGTTTCTTCTGAGGGGCATTAAAAGCGTCTTGTTAAGCTACTGGGACCTCCACGTCTCTTCTGAGGGGCATTAAAAGCGTCTTGTTAAGCTACTGGGACCTCCACGTCTCTTCTGAGGGGCATTAAAAGCGTATTGTTAAGCTACTGGAACCTCCACCACTTTTCCGAGGGGCATTAAAAGCGTCTTGTTAAGCTACTGGGACCTCCACGTCTCTTGTGAGGGGCATTAAAAGCGTCTTGTTAAGCTAATGGAACCTCCACCACTATTCCGAGGGGCATTAAAAGCGACTTGTTAAGCTACTGGGACCTCCATCACTTTTTCGAGGGGCATTAAAAGAATCTTTTTAAGCTACTGGGACCTCCATGTTTCTTCTGAGAGGCATTAAAAGCATCTTGTTAAGCTACTGGGACCTCCACGTCTCTTCTGAGGGGCATTAAAAGCGTCTTGTTAAGCTACTGGGACCTCTACGTCTCTTCTGAGGGGCACTAAAAGCATCTTGTTAAGCTACCGTGACCTCCACCTCTCTTCTGAGGGGCATTAAAAGCGTCTTGTTAAGCTACTGGGACCTCCACTACTTTTCTGAGGGGCATTAAAAGCGTCTTGTTAAGCTACTGGGACCTCCACGTCTCTTCTGAGGGGCATTAAAAGCTTCTTGTTAAGCTACAGGGACCTCCACCACTTTTCCGAGGGGCATTAAAATCATCTTGTTAAGCTACTGGGACCTCCACGTCTCTGCTGAGGGGCATTAAAAGCGTCTTGTTAAGCTACTGGGACCTCCATCACTTTTCCGAGGGTCATTAAAAGAGTCTTGTTAAGCTACTGGGACCTCCACGTTTCTTCTGAGGGGCATTAAAAGCGTCTTGTTAAGCTACTGGGACCTCCACGTCTCTTCTGAGGGGCATTAAAAGCGTCTTGTTAAGCTACTGGGACCTCCACGTCTCTTCTGAGGGACACTAAAAGCATCTTGTTAAGCTACCAGGACCCCCACCTCTCTTCTGAGGGGCATTAAAAGCGTCTTGTTAAGCTACTGGGACCTCCACCACTTTTCCGAGGGGCATTAAAAGCGTCTTGTTAAGCTACTGGGACCTCCACGTCTCTTCTGAGGGGCATTAAAAGCGTCTTGTTAAGCTACTGGGACCTCCACGTTTCTTCTGAGGGGCATTAAAAGAGTCTTGTTAAGCTACTGGGACCTCCACGTCTCTTGAGAGGGGCATTAAAAGCGTCTTGTTAAGCTACTGGGACCTCCACGTCTCTTCTGAGGGGCATTAAAAGCGTCTTGTTAAGCTACTGGAACCTCCACCACTTTTCCGAGGGGCATTAAAAGCGTCTTGTTAAGCTACTGGGACCTCCACGTCTCTTCTGAGGGGCATTAAAAGCGTCTTGTTAAGCTACTGGGACCTCCACCACTTTTCCGGATTGCATGAAAAGTGTCTTGTTAAGCTACTGGGACCTCAACGTCTTTTCTGCGGGGCATTAAAGCGTCTTGTTAAGCTACTGGGACCTCCACGTCTCTTCTGAGTGGCATTAAAAGCGTCTTGTTAAGCTAATGGAACCTCCACGTCTCTTCTGAGGGGCATTAAAAGCATCTTGTTAAGCTACTGGGACCTCCACCACATTTCCGAGGGGCATTAAAAGCGTCTTGTTAAGCTACTGGGACCTCCACATCTCTTCTGAGGGGCATTAAAAGCGTCTTATTAAGCTACTGGGACCTCCACGTCTCTTCTGAGTGGCATTAAAAGCATCTTGTTAAGCCACTGGGACCTCCACGTGTCTTCTGAGGGGCATTAAAAGCGTCTTATTAAGCTACTGGGACCTCCACGTCTCTTCTGAGGGGCATTAAAAGCGTCTTGTTAAGCTACTGGGACCTCCACCACTTTTCCGAGGGGCATTAAAAGCTCTTGTTAAGTTACTGAGACCTCCCCGTCTATTCTGAGGGGCATTAAAAGCATCATGTTAAGCCACTGGGACCTCCACATCTCTTCTGAGTGGCATTAAAAGCGTCTTGTTAAGCTAATGGAACCTCCACGTCTCTTCTGAGGGGCATTAAAAGCGCCTTGTTAAGCTACTGGGTCCTCCACCACATTTCCGAGAGGCATTAAAAGCGTCTTGTTAAGCTACTGAGACCTCCACGTCTCTTCGGAGGGGCATTAAAAGCGTCTTGTTAAGCTACTGGAACCTCCACCACTTTTCCGAGGGGCATTAAAAGCGTCTTGTTAAGCTACTGGGACCTCCACGTCTCTTGTGAGGGGCATTAAAAGCGTCTTGTTAAGCTAATGGAACCTCCACCACTATTCCGAGGGGCAATAAAAGCGCCTTGTTAAGCTACTGGGACCTCCATCACTTTTTCGAGGGGCATTAAAAGAGTCTTTTTAAGCTACTGGGACCTCCACGTTTCTTCTGAGAGGCATTAAAAGCATCTTGTTAAGCTACTGGGACCTCCACGTCTCTTCTGAGGGGCATTAAAAGCGTCTTGTTAAGCTACTGGGACCTCCACGTCTCTTCTGAGGGGCACTAAAAGCATCTTGTTAAGCTACCGTGACCTCCACCTCTCTTCTGAGGGGCATTAAAAGCGTCTTGTTAAGCTACTGGGACCTCCACCACTTTTCTGAGGGGCATTAAAAGCGTCTTGTTAAGCTACTGGGACCTCCACGTCTCTTCTGAGGGGCACTAAAAGCATCTTGTTAAGCTACCGTGACCTCCACCTCTCTTCTGAGGGGCATTAAAAGCGTCTTGTTAAGCTACTGGGACCTCCACCACTTTTCTGAGGGGCATTAAAAGCGTCTTGTTAAGCTACTGGGACCTCCACGTCTCTTCTGAGGGGCATTAAAAGCTTCTTGTTAAGCTACAGGGACCTCCACCACTTTTCCGAGGAGCATTAAAATCATCTTGTTAAGCTACTGGGACCTCCACGTCTCTTCTGAGGGGCATTAAAAGCGTCTTGTTAAGCTACTGGGACCTTCATCACTTTTCCGAGGGTCATTAAAAGAGTCTTGTTAAGCTACTGGGACCTCCACGTTTCTTCTGAGGGGCATTAAAAGCGTCTTGTTAAGCTACTGGGACCTCCACGTCTCTTCTGAGGGGCATTAAAAGCGTCTTGTTAAGCTACTGGGACCTCCACGTCTCTTCTGAGGGACACTAAAAGCATCTTGTTAAGCTACCGGGACCTCCACCTCTCTTCTGAGGGGCATTAAAAGCGTCTTGTTAAGCTACTGGGACCTCCACCACTTTTCTGAGGGGCATTAAAAGCGTCTTGTTAAGCTACTGGGACCTCCACGTCTCTTCTGAGGGGCATTAAAAGCGACTTGTTAAGCTACTGGGACCTCCATCACTTTTTCGAGGGGCATTAAAAGAGTCTTTTTAAGCTACTGGGACCTCCACGTTTCTTCTGAGAGGCATTAAAAGCATCTTGTTAAGCTACTGGGACCTCCACGTCTCTTCTGAGGGGCATTAAAAGCGTCTTGTTAAGCTACTGGGACCTCCACGTCTCTTCTGAGGGGCACTAAAAGCATCTTGTTAAGCTACCGTGACCTCCACCTCTCTTCTGAGGGGCATTAAAAGCGTCTTGTTAAGCTACTGGGACCTCCACCACTTTTCTGAGGGGCATTAAAAGCGTCTTGTTAAGCTACTGGGACCTCCACGTCTCTTCTGAGGGGCACTAAAAGCATCTTGTTAAGCTACCGTGACCTCCACCTCTCTTCTGAGGGGCATTAAAAGCGTCTTGTTAAGCTACTGGGACCTCCACCACTTTTCTGAGGGGCATTAAAAGCGTCTTGTTAAGCTACTGGGACCTCCACGTCTCTTCTGAGGGGCATTAAAAGCTTCTTGTTAAGCTACAGGGACCTCCACCACTTTTCCGAGGAGCATTAAAATCATCTTGTTAAGCTACTGGGACCTCCACGTCTCTTCTGAGGGGCATTAAAAGCGTCTTGTTAAGCTACTGGGACCTTCATCACTTTTCCGAGGGTCATTAAAAGAGTCTTGTTAAGCTACTGGGACCTCCACGTTTCTTCTGAGGGGCATTAAAAGCGTCTTGTTAAGCTACTGGGACCTCCACGTCTCTTCTGAGGGGCATTAAAAGCGTCTTGTTAAGCTACTGGGACCTCCACGTCTCTTCTGAGGGACACTAAAAGCATCTTGTTAAGCTACCGGGACCTCCACCTCTCTTCTGAGGGGCATTAAAAGCGTCTTGTTAAGCTACTGGGACCTCCACCACTTTTCTGAGGGGCATTAAAAGCGTCTTGTTAAGCTACTGGGACCTCCACGTCTCTTCTGAGGGGCATTAAAAGCGTCTTGTTAAGCTACTGGAACCTCCACCACTTTTCCGAGGGGCATTAAAAGCGTCTTGTTAAGCTACTGGGACCTCCACGTCTCTTCTGAGGGGCATTAAAAGCGTCTTGTTAAGCTACTGGGACCTCCACGTCTCTTCTGAGGGACACTAAAAGCATCTTGTTAAGCTACAGGGACCTCCACCTCTCTTCTGAGGGGCATTAAAAGCGTCTTGTTAAGCTACTGGGACCTCCACGTCTCTTCTGAGGGGCATTAAAAGCGTCTTGTTAAGCTACTGGGACCTCCACGTCTCTTCTGAGGGACACTAAAAGCATCTTGTTAAGCTACCGGGACCTCCACCTCTCTTCTGAGGGGCATTAAAAGCGTCTTGTTAAGCTACTGGGACCTCCACCACTTTTCTGAGGGGCATTAAAAGCGTCTTGTTAAGCTACTGGGACCTCCACGTCTCTTCTGAGGGGCATTAAAAGCGTCTTGTTAAGCTACTGGAACCTCCACCACTTTTCCGAGGGGCATTAAAAGCGTCTTGTTAAGCTACTGGGACCTCCACGTCTCTTGTGAGGGGCATTAAAAGCGTCTTGTTAAGCTAATGGAACCTCCACCACTATTCCGAGGGGCATTAAAAGCGACTTGTTAAGCTACTGGGACCTCCATCACTTTTTCGAGGGGCATTAAAAGAATCTTTTTAAGCTACTGGGACCTCCACGTTTCTTCTGAGAGGCATTAAAAGCATCTTGTTAAGCTACTGGGACCTCCACGTCTCTTCTGAGGGGCATTAAAAGCGTCTTGTTACGCTACTGGGACCTCTACGTCTCTTCTGAGGGGCACTAAAAGCATATTGTTAAGCTACCGTGACCTCCACCTCTCTTCTGAGGGGCATTAAAAGCGTCTTGTTAAGCTACTGGGACCTCCACCACTTTTCTGAGGGGCATTAAAAGCGTCTTGTTAAGCTACTGGGACCTCCACGTCTCTTCTGAGGGGCATTAAAAGCTTCTTGTTAAGCTACAGGGACCTCCACCACTTTTCCGAGGGGCATTAAAATCATCTTGTTAAGCTACTGGGACCTCCACGTCTCTGCTGAGGGGCATTAAAAGCGTCTTGTTAAGCTACTGGGACCTCCATCACTTTTCCGAGGGTCATTAAAAGAGTCTTGTTAAGCTACTGGGACCTCCACGTTTCTTCTGAGGGGCATTAAAAGCGTCTTGTTAAGCTACTGGGACCTCCACGTCTCTTCTGAGGGGCATTAAAAGCGTCTTGTTAAGCTACTGGGACCTCCACGTCTCTTCTGAGGGACACTAAAAGCATCTTGTTAAGCTACCAGGACCCCCACCTGTCTTCTGAGGGGCATTAAAAGCGTCTTGTTAAGCTACTGGGACCTCCACCACTTTTCCGAGGGGCATTAAAAGCGTCTTGTTAAGCTACTGGGACCTCCACGTCTCTTCTGAGGGGCATTAAAAGCGTCTTGTTAAGCTACTGGGACCTCCACGTTTCTTCTGAGGGGCATTAAAAGAGTCTTGTTAAGCTACTGGGACCTCCACGTCTCTTGAGAGGGGCATTAAAAGCGTCTTGTTAAGCTACTGGGACCTCCACGTCTCTTCTGAGGTGCATTAAAAGCGTCTTGTTAAGCTACTGGAACCTCCACCACTTTTCCGAGGGGCATTAAAAGCGTCTTGTTAAGCTACTGGGACCTCCACGTCTCTTCTGAGGGGCATTAAAAGCGTCTTGTTAAGCTACTGGGACCTCCACCACTTTTCCGGATTGCATGAAAAGTGTCTTGTTAAGCTACTGGGACCTCTACGTCTTTTCTGCGGGGCATTAAAGCGTCTTGTTAAGCTACTGGGACCTCCACGTCTCTTCTGAGTGGCATTAAAAGCGTCTTGTTAAGCTAATGGAACCTCTACGTCTCTTCTGAGGGGCATTAAAAGCATCTTGTTAAGCTACTGGGACCTCCACCACATTTCCGAGGGGCATTAAAAGCGTCTTGTTAAGCTACTGGGACCTCCACATCTCTTCTGAGGGGCATTAAAAGCGTCTTATTAAGCTACTGGGACCTCCACGTCTCTTCTGAGTGGCATTAAAAGCATCTTGTTAAGCCACTGGGACCTCCACGTGTCTTCTGAGGGGCATTAAAAGCGTCTTATTAAGCTACTGGGACCTCCACGTCTCTTCTGAGGGGCATTAAAAGCGTCTTGTTAAGCTACTGGGACCTCCACCACTTTTCCGAGGGGCATTAAAAGCTCTTGTTAAGTTACTGAGACCTCCCCGTCTATTCTGAGGGGCATTAAAAGCATCATGTTAAGCCACTGGGACCTCCACGTCTCTTCTGAGTGGCATTAAAAGCGTCTTGTTAAGCTAATGGAACCTCCACGTCTCTTCTGAGGGGCATTAAAAGCGCCTTGTTAAGCTACTGGGTCCTCCACCACATTTCCGAGAGGCATTAAAAGCGTCTTGTTAAGCTACTGAGACCTCCACGTCTCTTCGGAGGGGCATTAAAAGCGTCTTGTTAAGCTACTGGAACCTCCACCACTTTTCCGAGGGGCATTAAAAGCGTCTTGTTAAGCTACTGGGACCTCCACGTCTCTTGTGAGGGGCATTAAAAGCGTCTTGTTAAGATAATGGAACCTCCACAACTATTCCGAGGGGCAATAAAAGCGACTTGTTAAGCTAATGGGACCTCCATCACTTTTTCGAGGGGCATTAAAAGAGTCTTTTTAAGCTACTGGGACCTCCACGTTTCTTCTGAGAGGCATTAAAAGCATCTTGTTAAGCTACTGGGACCTCCACGTCTCTTCTGAGGGGCATTAAAAGCGTCTTGTTAAGCTACTGGGACCTCCACGTCTCTTCTGAGGGGCACTAAAAGCATCTTGTTAAGCTACCGTGACCTCCACCTCTCTTCTGAGGGGCATTAAAAGCGTCTTGTTAAGCTACTGGGACCTCCACCACTTTTCTGAGGGGCATTAAAAGCGTCTTGTTAAGCTACTGGGACCTCCACGTCTCTTCTGAGGGGCATTAATAGCTTCTTGTTAAGCTACAGGGACCTCCACCACTTTTCCGAGGAGCATTAAAATCATCTTGTTAAGCTACTGGGACCTCCACGTCTCTTCTGAGGGGCATTAAAAGCGTCTTGTTAAGCTACTGGGACCTCCACCACTTTTCCGAGGGGCATTAAAAGCGTCTTGTTAAGCTACTGGGACCTCCACGTCTCTTCTGAGGGGCATTAAAAGCGTCTTGTTAAGCTACTGGGACCTCCACGTCTCTTCTGAGGGGCACTAAAAGCATCTTGTTAAGCTACCGTGACCTCCACCTCTCTTCTGAGGGGCATTAAAAGCGTCTTGTTAAGCTACTGGGACCTCCACCACTTTTCTGAGGGGCATTAAAAGCGTCTTGTTAAGCTACCGGGACCTCCACCTCTCTTCTGAGGGGCATTAAAAGCGTCTTGTTAAGCTACTGGGACCTCCACCACTTTTCCGAGGGGCATTAAAAGCGTCTTGTTAAGCTACTGGGACCTCCACGTCTCTTCTGAGGGGCATTAAAAGCGTCTTGTTAAGCTACTGGGACCTCCAAGTCTCTTCTGAGGGGCACTAAAAGCATCTTGTTAAGCTACCGTGACCTCCACCTCTCTTCTGAGGGGCATTAAAAGCGTCTTGTTAAGCTACTGGGACCTCCACCACTTTTCTGAGGGGCATTAAAAGCGTCTTGTTAAGCTACTGGGACCTCCACGTCTCTTCTGAGGGGCATTAAAAGCGTCTTGTTAAGCTACTGGGACCTCCACGTCTCTTCTGAGGGACACTAAAAGCATCTTGTTAAGCTACCGGGACCTCCACCTCTCTTCTGAGGGGCATTAAAAGCGTCTTGTTAAGCTACTGGGACCTCCACCACTTTTCTGAGGGGCATTAAAAGCGTCTTGTTAAGCTACTGGGACCTCCACGTCTCTTCTGAGGGGCATTAAAAGCGTCTTGTTAAGCTACTGGAACCTCCACCACTTTTCCGAGGGGCATTAAAAGCGTCTTGTTAAGCTACTGGGACCTCCACGTCTCTTCTGAGGGGCATTAAAAGCGTCTTGTTAAGCTACTGGGACCTCCACGTCTCTTCTGAGGGACACTAAAAGCATCTTGTTAAGCTACCGGGACCTCCACCTCTCTTCTGAGGGGCATTAAAAGCGTGTTGTTAAGCTACTGGGACCTCCACGTCTCTTCTGAGGGGCATTAAAAGCGTCTTGTTAAGCTACTGGGACCTCCACGTCTCTTCTGAGGGACACTAAAAGCATCTTGTTAAGCTACCGGGACCTCCACCTCTCTTCTGAGGGGCATTAAAAGCGTCTTGTTAAGCTACTGGGACCTCCACCACTTTTCTGAGGGGCATTAAAAGCGTCTTGTTAAGCTACTGGGACCTCCACGTCTCTTCTGAGGGGCATTAAAAGCGTCTTGTTAAGCTACTGGAACCTCCACCACTTTTCCGAGGGGCATTAAAAGCGTCTTGTTAAGCTACTGGGACCTCCACGTCTCTTGTGAGGGGCATTAAAAGCGTCTTGTTAAGCTAATGGAACCTCCACCACTATTCCGAGGGGCATTAAAAGCGACTTGTTAAGCTACTGGGACCTCCATCACTTTTTCGAGGGGCATTAAAAGAATCTTTTTAAGCTACTGGGACCTCCACGTTTCTTCTGAGAGGCATTAAAAGCATCTTGTTAAGCTACTGGGACCTCCACGTCTCTTCTGAGGGGCATTAAAAGCGTCTTGTTAAGCTACTGGGACCTCTACGTCTCTTCTGAGGGGCACTAAAAGCATCTTGTTAAGCTACCGTGACCTCCACCTCTCTTCTGAGGGGCATTAAAAGCGTCTTGTTAAGCTACTGGGACCTCCACCACTTTTCTGAGGGGCATTAAAAGCGTCTTGTTAAGCTACTGGGACCTCCACGTCTCTTCTGAGGGGCATTAAAAGCTTCTTGTTAAGCTACAGGGACCTCCACCACTTTTCCGAGGGGCATTAAAATCATCTTGTTAAGCTACTGGGACCTCCACGTCTCTGCTGAGGGGCATTAAAAGCGTCTTGTTAAGCTACTGGGACCTCCATCACTTTTCCGAGGGTCATTAAAAGAGTCTTGTTAAGCTACTGGGACCTCCACGTTTCTTCTGAGGGGCATTAAAAGCGTCTTGTTAAGCTACTGGGACCTCCACGTCTCTTCTGAGGGGCATTAAAAGCGTCTTGTTAAGCTACTGGGACCTCCACGTCTCTTCTGAGGGACACTAAAAGCATCTTGTTAAGCTACCAGGACCCCCACCTCTCTTCTGAGGGGCATTAAAAGCGTCTTGTTAAGCTACTGGGACCTCCACCACTTTTCCGAGGGGCATTAAAAGCATCTTGTTAAGCTACTGGGACCTCCACGTCTCTTCTGAGGGGCATTAAAAGCGTCTTGTTAAGCTACTGGGACCTCCACGTTTCTTCTGAAGGGCATTAAAAGAGTCTTGTTAAGCTACTGGGACCTCCACGTCTCTTGAGAGGGGCATTAAAAGCGTCTTGTTAAGCTACTGGGACCTCCACGTCTCTTCTGAGGGGCATTAAAAGCGTCTTGTTAAGCTACTGGAACCTCCACCACTTTTCCGAGGGGCATTAAAAGCGTCTTGTTAAGCTACTGGGACCTCCACGTCTCTTCTGAGGGGCATTAAAAGCGTCTTGTTAAGCTACTGGGACCTCCACCACTTTTCCGGATTGCATGAAAAGCGTCTTGTTAAGCTACTGGGACCTCTACGTCTTTTCTGCGGGGCATTAAAGCGTCTTGTTAAGCTACTGGGACCTCCACGTCTCTTCTGAGTGGCATTAAAAGCGTCTTGTTAAGCTAATGGAACCTCCACGTCTCTTCTGAGGGGCATTAAAAGCATCTTGTTAAGCTACTGGGACCTCCACCACATTTCCGAGGGGCATTAAAAGCGTCTTGTTAAGCTACTGGGACCTCCACATCTCTTCTGAGGGGCATTAAAAGCGTCTTATTAAGCTACTGGGACCTCCACGTCTCTTCTGAGTGGCATTAAAAGCATCTTGTTAAGCCACTGGGACCTCCACGTGTCTTCTGAGGGGCATTAAAAGCGTCTTATTAAGCTACTGGGACCTCCACGTCTCTTCTGAGGGGCATTAAAAGCGTCTTGTTAAGCTACTGGGACCTCCACCACTTTTCCGAGGGGCATTAAAAGCTCTTGTTAAGTTACTGAGACCTCCCCGTCTATTCTGAGGGGCATTAAAAGCATCATGTTAAGCCACTGGGACCTCCACGTCTCTTCTGAGTGGCATTAAAAGCGTCTTGTTAAGCTAATTGAACCTCCACGTCTCTTCTGAGGGGCATTAAAAGCGCCTTGTTAAGCTACTGGGTCCTCCACCACATTTCCGAGAGGCATTAAAAGCGTCTTGTTAAGCTACTGGGACCTCCACGTCTCTTCTGAGCGGCATTAAAAATGTCTTGTTAAGCTACTGAGACCTCCACGTCTCTTCGGAGGGGCATTAAAAGCGTCTTGTTAAGCTACTGGAACCTCCACCACTTTTCCGAGGGGCATTAAAAGCGTCTTGTTAAGCTACTGGGACCTCCACGTCTCTTGTGAGGGGCATTAAAAGCGTCTTGTTAAGCTAATGGAACCTCCACCACTATTCCGAGGGGCAATAAAAGCGACTTGTTAAGCTACTGGGACCTCCATCACTTTTTCGAGGGGCATTAAAAGAGTCTTTTTAAGCTACTGGGACCTCCACGTTTCTTCTGAGAGGCATTAAAAGCATCTTGTTAAGCTACTGGGACCTCCACGTCTCTTCTGAGGGGCATTAAAAGCGTCTTGTTAAGCTACTGGGACCTCCACGTCTCTTCTGAGGGGCACTAAAAGCATCTTGTTAAGCTACCGTGACCTCCACCTCTCTTCTGAGGGGCATTAAAAGCGTATTGTTAAGCTACTGGGACCTCCACCACTTTTCTGAGGGGCATTAAAAGCGTCTTGTTAAGCTACTGGGACCTCCACGTCTCTTCTGAGGGGCATTAAAAGCTTCTTGTTAAGCTACAGGGACCTCCACCACTTTTCCGAGGGGCATTAAAATCATCTTGTTAAGCTACTGGGACCTCCACGTCTCTTCTGAGGGGCATTAAAAGCGTCTTGTTAAGCTACTGGGACCTCCATCACTTTTTCGATGGGCATTAAAAGAGTCTTTTTAAGCTACTGGGACCTCCACGTTTCTTCTGAGAGGCATTAAAAGCATCTTGTTAAGCTACTGGGACCTCCACGTCTCTTCTGAGGGGCATTAAAAGCGTCTTGTTAAGCTACTGGGACCTCCACGTCTCTTCTGAGGGGCACTAAAAGCATCTTGTTAAGCTACCGTGACCTCCACCTCTCTTCTGAGGGGCATTAAAAGCGTCTTGTTAAGCTACTGGGACCTCCACCACTTTTCTGAGGGGCATTAAAAGCGTCTTGTTAAGCTACTGGGACCTCCACGTCTCTTCTGAGGGGCATTAAAAGCTTCTTGTTAAGCTACAGGGACCTCCACCACTTTTCCGAGGGGCATTAAAATCATCTTGTTAAGCTACTGGGACCTCCACGTCTCTTCTGAGGGGCATTAAAAGCGTCTTGTTAAGCTACTGGGACCTCCATCACTTTTTCGATGGGCATTAAAAGAGTCTTTTTAAGCTACTGGGACCTCCACGTTTCTTCTGAGAGGCATTAAAAGCATCTTGTTAAGCTACTGGGACCTCCACGTCTCTTCTGAGGGGCATTAAAAGCGTCTTGTTAAGCTACTGGGACCTCCACGTCTCTTCTGAGGGACACTAAAAGCATCTTGTTAAGCTACCGGGACCTCCACCTCTCTTCTGATGGGCATTAAAAGCGTCTTGTTAAGCTACTGGGACCTCCACCACTTTTCCGAGGGGCATTAAAAGCGTCTTGTTAAGCTACTGGGACCTCCACGTCTCTTCTGAGGGGCATTAAAAGCGTCTTGTTAAGCTACTGGGACCTCCACGTCTCTTCTGAGGGTCACTAAAAGCATCTTGTTAAGCTACCGTGACCTCCACCTCTCTTCTGAGGGGCATTAAAAGCGTCTTGTTAAGCTACTGGGACCTCCACCACTTTTCTGAGGGGCATTAAAATCGTCTTGTTAAGCTACTGGGACCTCCACGTCTCTTCTGAGGGGCATTAAAAGCTTCTTGTTAAGCTACAGGGACCTCCACCACTTTTCCGAGGGGCATTAAAATCATCTTGTTAAGCTACTGGGACCTCCACGTCTCTTCTGAGGGGCATTAAAAGCGTCTTGTTAAGCTACTGGGACCTTCATCACTTTTCCGAGGGTCATTAAAAGAGTCTTGTTAAGCTACTGGGACCTCCACGTTTCTTCTGAGGGGCATTAAAAGCGTCTTGTTAAGCTACTGGGACCTCCACGTCTCTTCTGAGGGGCATTAAAAGCGTCTTGTTAAGCTACTGGGACCTCCACGTCTCTTCTGAGGGACACTAAAAGCATCTTGTTAAGCTACTGGGACCTCCACCTCTCTTCTGAGGGGCATTAAAAGCGTCTTGTTAAGCTACTGGGACCTCCACCACTTTTCTGAGGGGCATTAAAAGCGTCTTGTTAAGCTACTGGGACCTCCACGTCTCTTCTGAGGGGCATTAAAAGCGTCTTGTTAAGCTACTGGAACCTCCACCACTTTTCCGAGGGGCATTAAAAGCGTCTTGTTAAGCTACTGGGACCTCCACGTCTCTTCTGAGGGGCATTAAAAGCGTCTTGTTAAGCTACTGGGACCTCCACGTCTCTTCTGAGGGACACTAAAAGCATCTTGTTAAGCTACCGGGACCTCCACCTCTCTTCTGAGGGGCATTAAAAGCGTCTTGTTAAGCTACTGGGGCCTCCACCACTTTTCTGAGGGGCATTAAAAGCGTCTTGTTAAGCTACTGGGACCTCCACGTCTCTTCTGAGGGGCATTAAAAGCGTCTTGTTAAGCTACTGGAACCTCCACCACTTTTCCGAGGGGCATTAAAATCGTCTTGTTAAGCTACTGAGACCTCCACGTCTCTTGTGAGGGGCATTAAAAGCGTCTTGTTAAGCTAATGGAACCTCCACCACTATTCCGAGGGGCATTAAAAGCGACTTGTTAAGCTACTGGGACCTCCATCACTTTTTCGAGGGGCATTAAAAGAGTCTTTTTAAGCTACTGGGACCTCCACGTTTCTTCTGAGAGGCATTAAAAGCATCTTGTTAAGCTACTGGGACCTCCACGTCTCTTCTGAGGGGCATTAAAAGCGTCTTGTTAAGCTACTGGGACCTCCACGTCTCTTCTGAGGGGCACTAAAAGCATCTTGTTAAGCTACCGTGACCTCCACCTCTCTTCTGAGGGGCATTAAAAGCGTCTTGTTAAGCTACTGGGACCTCCACCACTTTTCTGAGGGGCATTAAAAGCGTCTTGTTAAGCTACTGGGACCTCCACGTCTCTTCTGAGGGGCATTAAAAGCTTCTTGTTAAGCTACAGGGACCTCCACCACTTTTCCGAGGGGCATTAAAATCATCTTGTTAATCTACTGGGACCTCCACGTCTCTTCTGAGGGGCATTAAAAGCGTCTTGTTAAGCTACTGGGACCTCCATCACTTTTCCGAGGGTCATTAAAAGAGTCTTGTTAAGCTACTGGGACCTCAACGTTTCTTCTGAGGGGCATTAAAAGCGTCTTGTTAAGCTACTGGGACCTCCACGTCTCTTCTGAGGGGCATTAAAAGGGTCTTGTTAAGCTACTGGGACCTCCACGTCTCTTCTGAGGGACACTAAAAGCATCTTGTTAAGCTACCAGGACCTCCACCTCTCTTCTGAGGGGCATTAAAAGCGTCTTGTTAAGCTACTGGGACCTCCACCACTTTTCCGAGGGGCATTAAAAGCGTCTTGTTAAGCTACTGGGACCTCCACGTCTCTTCTGAGGGGCATTAAAAGCATCTTGTTAAGCTACTGGGACCTCCACGTTTCTTCTGAGGGGCATTAAAAGAGTCTTGTTAAGCTACTGGGACCTCCACGTCTCTTGAGAGGGGCATTAAAAGCGTCTTGTTAAGCTACTGGGACCTCCACGTCTCTTCTGAGGGGCATTAAAAGCGTCTTGTTAAGCTACTGGAACCTCCACCACTTTTCCGAGGGGCATTAAAAGCGTCTTGTTAAGCTACTGGGACCTCTACGTCTTTTCTGCGGGGCATTAAAGCGTCTTGTTAAGCTACTGGGACCTCCACGTCTCTTCTGAGTGGCATTAAAAGCGTCTTGTTAAGCTAATGGAACCTCCACGTCTCTTCTGAGGGGCATTAAAAGCGCCTTGTTAAGCTACTGGGTCCTCCACCATAATTCCGAGAGGCATTACAAGCGTCTTGTTAAGCTACTGGGACCTCCACGTGTCTTCTGAGCGGCATTAAAAACGTCTTGTTAAGCTACTGAGACCTCCACGTCTCTTCGGAGGGGCATTAAAAGCGTCTTGTTAAGCTACTGGGACCTCCACCACTTTTCCGAGGTGCATTAAAAGAGTCTTGTTAAGCTACTGGGACCTCCACGTCTCTTCTGAGGGGCATTAAAAGCGTCTTGTTTAGCGACTGAGACCTCCACGTCTCTTCTGAGGGGCATTAAAATCGTCTTGTTAAGCTACTGGGACCTCCACATCTCTTCTGAGGGGCATTACAAGCATCTTATTAAGCTACTGGGACCTCCATGTCTCTTCTGAGGGGCATTTAAAGTTTCTTGTTAAGCTACTGGGACCTCCACCACACTTCCGAGGGCCATTAAAAGCGTCTTGTTAAGCTACTGGAACCTCCACGTCTCTTCTGAGTGGCATTAAAAGCGTCATGTTAGGCTACTGGGACCTCCACATCTCTTCTGAGGGGCATTAAAAGCGTCTTGTTAAGCCACTGGGACCTCCACAACTTTTCTGAGGGGCATTAAAAGCATATTGTTAAGCTACTGGGACCTGCATGTCTCTTCTGAGGGGCATTGAAAGCGTCTTGTTAAGCTACTGGGACCTCCACATCTTTTCTGAGGGGCATTAAAAGCGTCTTGTTCAGCTACTGGGACATCCACATCTCTTCTGAGGGGCATTAAGAGCATCTTGTTAAGCCACTGGGACCTCCACGTCTCTTCTGAGGGGCATTAAAAGCGTCTTGTTAAGCTACTGGGACCTCCACCACTTTTCCGAGGGGCATTAAAAGCGTCTTGTTAAGCTACTGGGACCTCCACCACTATTACGAGGGGCATTAAAAGCGACTTGTTAAGCTACTGGGACCTCCATCACTTTTTCAAGGGGCATTAAAAGAGTCTTTTTAAGCTACTGGGACCTCCACGTTTCTTCTGAGAGGCATTAAAAGCATCTTGTTAAGCTACAGGGACCTCCACGTCTCTTCTGAGGGGCATTAAAAGCATCTTGTTAAGCTACTGGGACCTCCACGTCTCTTCTGAGGTGCACTAAAAGCATCTTGTTAAGCTACCGTGACCTCCACCTCTCTTCTGAGGGGCATTAAAAGCGTCTTGTTAAGCTACTGGGACCTCCACGTCTCTTCTGAGGGGCATTAAAAGCGTCTTGTTAAGCTACTGGGACCTCCACGTCTCTGCTGAGGGGCACTAAAAGCATCTTGTTAAGCTACCGTGACCTCCACCTCTCTTCTGAGGGGCATTAAAAGCGTCTAGTTAAGCTACTGGGACCTCCACGTCTCTTCTGAGGGGCATTAAAAGCGTATTGTTAAGCTACTGGGACCTCCACGTTTCTTCTGAGGGGCATTAAAAGCGTCTTTTTAAGCTACTGGGACCTCCACGTCTCTTGTGAGGGGCATTAAAATCGTCTTGTTAAGCTACTGGGACCTCCACGTCTCTTCTGAGGGGCATTAAAAGCGTCTTGTTAAGGTACTGGGACCTCCACTTCTCTTCTGAGGGGCATTAAAAGCGTCTTGTTAAGCTACTGGGACCTCCACCACTATTCCGAGGGGCATTAAAAGCGACTTGTTAAGCTACTGGGACTTCCATCACTTTTTCGAGGGGCATTAAAAGAGTCTTGTTAAGCTACTGGGACCTCCACGTTTCTTCTGAGAGGCATTAAAAGCGTCTTGTTAAGCTACAGGGACCTCCACGTCTCTTCTGAGGGGCATTAAAAGCATCTTGTTAAGCTACTGGGACCTCCACGTCTCTTCTGAGGGGCACTAAAAGCATCTTGTTAAGCTACCGTGACCTCCACCTCTCTTCTGAGGGGCATTAAAAGTATCTTGTTAAGCTACCGGGACCTCCACCACTTTTCCGAGGGGCATTAAAAGCGTCTTGTTAAGCTACTGGGACCTCCAGGTCTCTTCTGAGGGGCATTAAAAGATTCTTGTTAAGCTACTGGGACCTCCATATCTCTTCTGAGGGGCATTAAAAGCATCTTGTTAAGCTACTGGGACCTCCACGTCTCTTGTGAGGGGCATTAAAATCGTCTTGTAAAGCTACTGGAAACTCCACCACTTTTCCGAGGGGCATTAAAAGCGTCTTGTTAAGCTACTGGGACCTCCACGTCTCTTCTGAGGGGCATTAAAAGCGTGTTGTTAAGCTACTGGGACCTCCACCACTATTCCGAGGGGCATTAAAAGCGACTTGTTAAGCTACTGGGACCTCCATCACATTTTCGAGGGGCATTAAAAGTGTCTTTTTAAGCTACTGGGACCTCCACGTTTCTTCTGAGAGGCATTAAAAGCATCTTGTTAAGCTACTGGGACCTCCACGTCTCTTCTGATGGGCATTAAAAGCGTCTTGTTAAGCTACTGGGACCTCCACGTCTGTTCTGAGGGGCACTAAAAGCATCTTGTTAAGCTACCGTGACCTCCACCTCTCTTCTGAGGGGCATTAAAAGCGTCTTCTTAAGCTACTGGGACCTGCACCACTTTTCTGAGGGGCATTAAAAGCGTCTTGTTAAGCTACTGGGACCTCCACGTCTCTTCAGAGGGGCATTAAAAGCGTCTTGTTAAGCTACTGGGACCTCCACCACTTTTCCGAGGGGCATTAAAATCATCTTCTTAAGCTACTGGGACCTCCACGTCTCTTCTGAGGGGCATTAAAAGCGTCTTGTTAAGCTACTGCGACCTCCACCACTTTTCCGAAGGGCATTAAAAGCGTCTTGTTAAGCTACTGGAACCTCCAAGTCTCTTCTGAGGGGCATTAAAGCGTCTTGTTAAGCTACTGGGACCTCCACGTCTCTTCTGAGGGGCATTAAACCATCTTGTTAAGCTACTGGGACCTCCACGTGTCTTCTGAGGGGCATTAAAAGCATCTTATTAAGCTACTGGGACCTCCACGTCTCTTTTGAGGGGCATTTAAAGCGTCTTGTTAAGCTACTGGGACCTCTGCGTCTTTTGTGCGGGGCATTAAAGCGTCTTGTTAAGCTACTGGGACCTCCACGTCTCTTCTGAGTGGCATTAAAAGCGTCTTGTTAAGCTAATGAAACCTCCACGTCTCTTCTGAGGGGCATTAAAAGCGTCTTGTTAAGCTACTGGGACCTCCACCACATTTCCGAGGGGCATTAAAAGCATCTTGTTAAGCTACTGGGACCTCCACGTCTCTTCTGAGGGGCATTAAAAGCGTCTTGTTAAGCTACTGGGACCTCCACGTCTCTTCTGATGGGCATTAAAAGCTTCTTTTTAAGCTACTGGGACCTCCATGTTTATTCTGAGGGGCATTAAAAGCATCTTATTAAGCTACTGGGACCTCCACATCTTTTCCGAGGGGCATTAAAAGCGTCTTGTTAAGCTACTGGGACCTCCATCACTTTTCCGAGAGTCATTAAAAGAGTCTTGTTAAGCTACTGGAACCTCCACGTTTCTTCTGAGGGGCATTAAAAGCGTCTTGTTAAGCTACTGGGACCTCCACGTCTCTTCTGAGGGGCATTAAAAGCGTCTTGTTAAGCTACTGGGACCTCCACGTCTCTTGAGAGGGGCATTAAAAGCGTCTTGTTAAGCTACTGGGACCTCCACGTCTCTTCTGAGGGGCATTAAAAGCGTCTTGTTAAGCTACCGGGACCTCCACCTCTCTTCTGAGGGGCATTAAAAGCGTCTTGTTGAGCTACTGGGACCTCCACCACTTTTCCGAGGGGCATTAAAAGCATCTTGTTAAGCTACTGGGACCTCCACGTCTCTTCTGAGGGGCATTAAAAGCGTCTTGTTAAGCTACTGGGACCTCCACGTTTCTTCTAAGGGGCATTAAAAGCGTCTTGTTAAGCTACTGGGACCTCCACGTCTCTTGAGAGGGGCATTAAAAGCGTCTTGTTAAGCTACTGGGACCTCCACGTCTCTTCTGAGGGGCATTAAAAGCGTCTTGTTAAGCTAATGGAACCTCCACGTCTCTTCTGAGGGGGATTAAAAGCGTCTTGTTAAGCTACTGGGACCTCAACATCTTTTCTGAGGGGCATTAAAAGCGTCTTGTTCAGCTACTGGAACATCCACATCTCTTCTGAGGGGCATTAAGAGCATCTTGTTAAGCCACTGGGACCTCCACGTCTCTTCTGAGGGGCATTAAAAGCGTCTTGTTAAGCTACTGGGACCTCCACCACTTTTCCGAGGGGCATTAAAAGCGTCTTGTTAAGCTACTGGGACCTCCACGTCTCTTCTGAGGGGCATTAAAAGCTTATTTTTAAACTTCTGGGACCTCCACGTTTCTTCTGAGGGGCATTAAAAGCGTCTTATTAAGCTACTGGGACCTCCACATCTTTTCCGAGGGTCATTAAAAGCGTCTTGTTAAGCTACTGGGACCTCCATCACTTTTCCGAGGGGCATTAAAATCATCTTGTTAAGCTACTGGGACCTCCACGTCTCTTCTGAGGGGCATTAAAAGCGTCTTGTTAAGCTACTGGGACCTCCACCACTTTTCCGGAGGGCATTAAAAGCGTATTGTTAAGCTACTGGGACCTCTACGTCTTTTCTGCGGGGCATTAAAGCGTCTTGTTAAGCTACTGGGACCTCCACTTCTCTTCTGAGTGGCATTAAAAGCGTCTTGTTAAGCTAATGGAACCTCCACGTCTCTTCTGAGGGGCATTAAAAGCGTCTTGTTAAGCTACTGGGACCTCCACATCTTTTCTGAGGGGCATTAAGAGCGTCTTGTTCAGCTACTGGGACATCCACATCTCTTCTGAGGGGCACTAAGAGCATCTTGTTAAGCCACTGGGACCTCCACGTCTCTTCTGAGGGGCATTAAAAGCATCTTGTTAAGCTACCGTGACCTCCACCTCTCTTCTGAGGGGCATTAAAAGCGTATTGTTAAGCTACTGGGACCTCCACCACTTTTCTGAGGGGCTTTAAAAGCATCTTGTTAAGCTACTGGGACCTCCACGTCTCTTCTGAGGGGCATTAAAAGCTTCTTGTTAAGCTACAGGGACCTCCACCACTTTTCCGAGAGGCATTAAAATCATCTTGTTAAGCTACTGGGACCTCCACGTCTCTTCTTAGGGGCATTAAAAGCGTCTTGTTAAGCTACTGGGACCTCCATCACTTTTCCGAGGGTCATTAAAAGAGTCTTGTTAAGCTACTGGGACCTCCACGTTTCTTCTGAGGGGCATTAAAAGCGTCTTGTTAAGCTACTGGGACCTCCACGTCTCTTCTGAGGGGCATTAAAAGCGTCTTGTTAAGCTACTGGGACCTCCACGTCTCTTCTGAGGGACACTAAAAGCATCTTGTTAAGCTACCGGGACCTCCACCTCTCTTCTGATGGGCATTAAAAGCGTCTTGTTAAGCTACTGGGACCTCCACCACTTTTCCGAGGGGCATTAAAAGCGTCTTGTTAAGCTAGTGGGACCTCCACGTCTCTTCTGAGGGGCATTAAAAGCGTCTTGTTAAGCTACTGGGACCTCCACGTCTCTTCTGAGGGGCATTAAAAGCGTCTTGTTAAGCTAATGGAACCTCCACGTCTCTTCTGAGGGGGATTAAAAGCGTCTTGTTAAGCTACTGGGACCTCAACATCTTTTCTGAGGGGCATTAAAAGCGTCTTGTTCAGCTACTGGGACATCCACATCTCTTCTGAGGGGCATTAAGAGCATCTTGTTAAGCCACTGGGACCTCCACGTCTCTTCTGAGGGGCATTAAAAGCGTCTTGTTAAGCTACTGGGACCTCCACCACTTTTCCGAGGGGCATTAAAAGCATCTTGTTAAGCTACTGGGACCTCCACGTCTCTTCTGAGGGGCATTAAAAGCTTATTTTTAAGCTTCTGGGACCTCCACGTTTCTTCTGAGGGGCATTAAAAGCGTCTTATTAAGCTACTGGGACCTCCACGTCTTTTCCGAGGGGCATTAAAAGCGTCTTGTTAAGCTACTGGGACCTCCATCACTTTTCCGAGGGGCATTAAAATCATCTTGTTAAGCTACTGGAACCTCCACCACTTTTCCGAGGGGCATTAAAAGCGTCTTGTTAAGCTACTGGGACCTCCACGTCTCTTCTGAGGGGCATTAAAAGCGTCTTGTTAAGCTACTGGGACCTCCACCACTTTTCCGGAGGGCATTAAAAGCGTATTGTTAAGCTACTGGGACCTCTACGTCTTTTCTGCGGGGCATTAAAGCGTCTTGTTAAGCTACTGGGACCTCCACTTCTCTTCTGAGTGGCATTAAAAGCGTCTTGTTAAGCTAATGGAACCTCCACGTCTCTTCTGAGGGGCATTAAAAGCGTCTTGTTAAGCTACTGGGACCTCCACATCTTTTCTGAGGGGCATTAAGAGCGTCTTGTTCAGCTACTGGGACATCCACATCTCTTCTGAGGGGCATTAAGAGCATCTTGTTAAGCCACTGGGACCTCCACGTCTCTTCTGAGGGGCATTAAAAGCATCTTGTTAAGCTACCGTGACCTCCACCTCTCTTCTGAGGGGCATTAAAAGCGTATTGTTAAGCTACTGGGACCTCCACCACTTTTCTGAGGGGCATTAAAAGCGTCTTGTTAAGCTACTGGGACCTCCACGTCTCTTCTGAGGGGCATTAAAAGCTTCTTGTTAAGCTACAGGGACCTCCACCACTTTTCCGAGGGGCATTAAAATCATCTTGTTAAGCTACTGGGACCTCCACGTCTCTTCTGAGGGGCATTAAAAGCGTCTTGTTAAGCTACTGGGACCTCCATCACTTTTCCGAGGGTCATTAAAAGAGTCTTGTTAAGCTACTGGGACCTCCACGTTTCTTCTGAGGGGCATTAAAAGCGTCTTGTTAAGCTACTGGGACCTCCACGTCTCTTCTGAGGGGCATTAAAAGCGTCTTGTTAAGCTACTGGGACCTCCACGTCTCTTCTGAGGGGCACTAAAAGCATCTTGTTAAGCTACCGGGACCTCCACCTCTCTTCTGATGGGCATTAAAAGCGTCTTGTTAAGCTACTGGGACCTCCACCACTTTTCCGAGGGGCATTAAAAGCGTCTTGTTAAGCTACTGGGACCTCCACGTCTCTTCTGAGGGGCATTAAAAGCGTCTTGTTAAGCTACTGGGACCTCCACGTCTCTTCTGAGGGGCACTAAAAGCATCTTGTTAAGCTACCGTAACCTCCACCTCTCTTCTGAGGTGCATTAAAAGCGTCTTGTTAAGCTACTGGGACCTCCACCACTTTTCTGAGGGGCATTAAAAGCGTCTTGTTAAGCTACTGGGACCTCCACGTCTCTTCTGAGGGGCATTAAAAGCTTCTTGTTAAGCTACAGGGACCTCCACCACTTTTCCGAGGGGCATTAAAATCATCTTGTTAAGCTACTGGGACCTCCACGTCTCTTCTGAGGGGCATTAAAAGCGTCTTGTTAAGCTACTGG